>NC_045542.1:165202983-165305483 GCF_009769535.1 Thamnophis elegans | reverse complement strand
CTAGCTGATGAGAGCTAAATAGCTTGAAATAGATCTATACTAGTCTCCCTTTATTTATTTATCAGCATAAATATAACAAATGTAACAAAAAAAAAAAGGCAACAGTAAAAAATATTGGGTTTCTGTCTGGATGGACTCTTGTGACGAGCCTAATGACAGAGAGTGGAAGTGTGACCTTCCTCCCACACTTGGGCATACCAGGGGTTGTGACTTTAAGTATATACCTCCCACCCTGGCTGGCTGATAAAGGAGTCGCTCTCTGTAGCTCAAATGGTTAACTCCCTGCCTGGGAGGCAATAGAGCACAGGTTCGATTCCCAAAAACTTGGGTATGGCTAGCTGATGAGAGCTAAATAGCTTGAAATAGATCTATACTAGTCTCCCTTTATTTATTTATCAGCATAAATATAACAAATGTAACAAAAAAAAAAAGGCAACAGTAAAAAATATTGGGTTTCTGTCTGGATGGACTCTTGTGACGAGCCTAATGACAGAGAGTGGAAGTGTGACCTTCCTCCCACACTTGGGCATACCAGGGGTTGTGACTTTAAGTATATACCTCCCACCCTGGCTGGCTGATAAAGGAGTCGCTCTCTGTAGCTCAAATGGTTAACTCCCTGCCTGGGAGGCAATAGAGCACAGGTTCGATTCCCAAAAACTTGGGTATGGCTAGCTGATGAGAGCTAAATAGCTTGAAATAGATCTATACTAGTCTCCCTTTATTTATTTATCAGCATAAATATAACAAATGTAACAAAAAAAAAAAAAAGGCAACAGTAAAAAATATTGGGTTTCTGTCTGGATGGACTCTTGTGACAAGCCTAATGACAGAGAGTGGAAGTGTGACCTTCCTCCCACACTTGGGCATACCAGGGGTTGTGACTTTAAGTATATATATCTTAGATATTCAATTTCTAATTCTTATAGGAATAGAGGGTTATTTTGTGGACTGCTTTTCAAGATCCCTTATAAAACTTCCTCTTTTTTTAATGCTGGTATCACTTTAATGACTGAATGATTTGATATACTGGTTACAAGACATATCAAAATTAGTATTACTAAATAAGGATGAATTTGTGATTCTTAACCTTAGTGGGAAACTATCACCATGCCATTTTCCTAATACTCATTAAAATAAAATGGTGAGTATAATTTTCCTCTGGTTTTGGATCAGTATCTGCTTAAGATTCAGAATATTTAGTGGAATTGAAGGGGATTAAATTGAAAATGTATTTTGTTATTGCTGTTGATGATAATAACATAAACTTTTTTCACATTAGCTTATCTTTTGACAAGTCAAAATTACTATGCTTCATTTTCAATGTTCAAGCGGTTAACAAGAATGTAAGGCTCCTGCGAAATCTCACACTTGGCTACAACATCCTTGACAACTATTTTAACACATTTGGCACTTCAGATGCTTTGCTGGACATGCTCTCTACTGGAAAACCCAATGTTCCCAACTACAGCTGTGGAAGGAAGGACAACCTCTTGGCTCTTCTTGATGCAGCTAGAAGGGATATCTCCATCCAGCTGTCAACATTAGTAGGCACCTACAAAGTCCCACAGGTTTGTTTGGCATATCTGGCAGAATGAGTGATGATGGGTGAGTGATAGATTCAACTATATTTTCTGTTAAGAATTCCATAGCTGCTTTTCACCATGGCCATTCCTGGTGTCATTGCTGGGGATTGGTGTTCATAGTGGGGAGATATCAAGGATCAAATCAGACCTATCCTCTCATGACATCATACCTGCCACTTCAGGGTCTTGTGTCAAACACTTGTGAACATGAGAAGTTCTGGGTCCAATCACATGGTCTTCCATACTAAAGGAAGGTGTAATGGGAAGCTCTTATATGGAACATAATCTTAACCAAAATAACATTTTCAACAGTGTTCAAATTCCAGATTCATGAAGAGTCCCAATGGATTATCTTACCTACAATCAATAATAGGTATATGTTTTATGGACTTGTAGGAACCACATAACTTATTAACTAATTCATTATTAGCATATTAGCCAACACATCAATTTGTTTTCAACCTAACATTTTTTCTGATCAAATTCATTATAGAAGCCTGATACATACTTGGATAGAACTGTCTTTTGTCGAACTATTAAAAAAAATAGTTCAACTGCTTGGGCCCTGTGTTGGCAAGTTAATTTGCACTTGTAGAGTGTAAGTTGTTTAGAAGATAGCAATAGTATTTTCTACATATAAGGAAAGGAACAAAAAGGAGCCTAGCAATTACAGGCCAGTTAGTCTAACAGATATTGTGGCTAAAGTATATACTAGTTTCCTCTTCATTAGAGTTGAGAATGGGTAGATTACAAGATTCAGTTCTTGCAGAAGAACAAGCAGGCTTCAGACAGAGGAAATCTACAATTGCTTTGCCTTGAGCTATCTAATTACAAAATATACCACTAGTTGTTTGCTGCCTTTATAAATCTTAGTGCAACATTTGACATATTAAATAGAGAAATGTATGGATAAAATTGATTAACCTTAAAATGGAACCCAGACTTTTGTCCCCATTCAAAGTCTTTCTACAAGTGTGTATTTGAGAATGGGCTCAAAGGAGCCATTAGAAGAAGGACTGGTACTCACCAATGGGTAAGAAAAGGATGCATAATTGAAACACTGTTATCAGGTCAAAACATCAATAACCCAGCAGGATTAATCAAGGATCCCGAAGTGCACATATATCAGACCTTAAATACACACAGTAACTTGATATATGCCAATGATATGATAAAACACAGAACATCATCAAACTTGGAAGGGACCTTGGAGGTCTTTTAGTCCATTCCCATGCTCAAGTAGGATACCCCATACCTTTTCAGACAAATGGCTGTCCTGTCTCTTCTTAAAAACTCCAGTGATGGAACACCCACAGTGATATAATTATCATACGTGCTACTTGAGTTAAGTAGGCTGCTAAGAACCCTTGTCTCATAATAGTTTTCTGATTAATAATAAATCAAAGGGAAAAGTTATGCTGTTTGGAAATTGATGTGATAAATGGAGATTCAATGGTGAGCCAATATAAGAATTTAACAAAGTTCCATTTAGCTCATTTATAGCCAGAAAATTCGTGAATTTCCAGCTTGATTTTTTTTTAAAAAAGTATTTCCAGTTTCATATAACATGTAATGCCAAGATTACCTCTCTGCTCCTATACTGAGCTGAGGTTTGGGATTCAAAATATACAACTACTAGAATAAACCCCACATCACAGCATGGCAGAAATATTTTGTGGGTGGATAAAAGTCTTTCAGTTGCTGTCTATAGAACTAAATTAGGAAAAGTTATAAAATGTGACCTTTGTGTAAAATCAAGATTTATAATTATTGGTGTAAAATTAAAGCTATGGAAACTGACAAGACTCCCAAAATTATATCTGTTACAATAGACAAAAATTCAAACAATGACTTCTTGGATTATACAATTGACAAATTATATTAGGAGCTGGTAGTCTTCCCGTTTCTTGTACAACTGAAGAGGAAGGCAAAATGACTGCTGCAGAAAGAATTAGGATATCAAAGCAGAGAAATTGTGGCACATCAACTTGATCAGCCACTCCAAATTAACTACTAAATTAACAAGATTTTAAATGCAGAAATGTCTAAAGATCTTAGGGCAGAATTCCCTGGAACAAGATTTCAGAAGCTGTACTCAATGGTTAACTATGGAAGATTTAATCATCTCTCTTAAAATAATGACAATATTTACGGAGATCCAGAGATAGAAGATGTAGCATATGTGTTATTGAAATTGTATAAGAATTAGAAAGATACATTTCTTAGACTGCACATTAGACCAACAACCTGCTGGAATCCTTATACTAAAACAATATATTTCCTTTTTCTCAGAATTCAAAAATTACACATAATATGGTCCTTTCTTTTAGTTCACATCTGCATATGCTATGTGGAACTTGTTTTGGTAAATTGTAGGAGTGATACAGGTACATGATTCTCTCTATTCTTATTATTTCTAGTTTAATTTTCTTTTCTGTTTTATATATGATCTTGTTATATGTTCTGTGTTTTATACTCAATATCTTGAAATGACCTAATTGCTAATCAACAATAAACTATTCTAATATATTTACGGAAATCAAGTTGGATTTATTAAAAACCAATATTTTACATAACACCAAATATTACACAGCATTATTCACTCCTTTTTCAGATCAGTCATGAATTTGTTTCAGAGGCTCTGAGTGATAAAAGTCAATTCCCATTTTTCCACCGGACTCACCCCAAACTAGGGGTACAGTATCCAGGAATTGTCCAACTGCTTATCCATTTCAGATGGACTTTGATTGGTCTCTTTTCTTCAGACACTGAAAATGGAGAGAATTTCATGAGGACCTTGACTCCTATGCTGGTCAGGAATGGAATTTGTGTTGTTCTATCACAACGATTCTCAACAACTAGAGATACAGCACCCATCAGGGAGGCCATCTCTAAGTGGAGACAAGTCAATGTCTATGTTCAGTTTATAGAACATCATTCCTGGTTGGACAGACTTCTTTATTTCCAGTTAGCACTTGAAGGTATGCCAAGACCCATTGGAAAAAAAATCTGGATTATGACATCCTTTGTTACTTGGCAAATTAGTTACTATGATCTTTTCAAATACGTCCATAGTATTGTGACCTTTGCTTTTCAGGAGAATAAAAGACCGAAAGATGATGCCTTTCAACCAAAGTTTTTTGTAGATCCCCAATTTCAAGAACAGTCTTTTCACTGTTTGTCTTCTAAGCATCTCTTCTCTGTCAAAGGCCAGAGAAGATGCACCCAGAAAGCACCACTGGGAATCCAAAACAAAAATGAAATGACAAATGACCACACAGTTTATAGTGTCATTAAGACTCTAGCCCATGCCTTGAATACTGCGTATTTCAACAGATTCACAAAGAGAAGTAAAAAGAGCAAATGGAGGATCACAGGTCTAAGGCTGGCGCCATGGCAGGTATGGGGTCCCGATAAGGATCCATCTGATTTAATTCTTTTAGAGAAAGAATCCATTGGAAAAAGGAGAGCCCCAATCTCACTCTACTTTTCTACAAAAGGCCAACAGGTTTGGCCAATCTAATCACTCAAGGGATAATGTTCCATCATGACATATATAATTTTAACACTGTTAAACACTGCTAATTTTAAAAATGATGCATGCAGTTTCAAATAAACTCCTGTGTCAGGTATCCAAGTAATAGATGCATTGCAAGCAACAACTGCAAGGCAGGTAGTTCTTCAAAGAATAGCTTTATTGGAAATATCAAATTGGCACATATCTGGTGAAAGCCAACTCTGGGAGGCCCCTTGGTTTTCACCTAATTAAAAGTAAAGGTTTTCCCCTCAAACCAGGGGTGAAATTCAGCAGGTTCTGACAGGCTCTGGAGTAGCGGTAGCAGAAAATTTGAGTAGTTCGGAGAACTGGCAAATACCACCTCTGGCTGGCCCCAGGGTGGGTGGGAATGGGGATTTTGCAGTATCCTTCCTCTGCCATGCCCACAGAACTGTTAGTAGAAAAAAAATGGATTTCACCACTGCCTCAAACCCAAACAATCAGTCACATGGCCCAATCATGGTAATATCAACAGGTCTGGTGACATCACTCCTCTTTCCTCTGGTCAGGTTTGAGAATGTCCTTGGTTTCCAGGGGAAAGTATTTTATTTTCACTACACAGCCCCAGCTATCTCTAATCCCCACTTCCTATCCCTTGCTCCAGTGTGGCAATTCTGAAACTCCAAGATGGGTTCAACCAGGTTAGCTTCAAGGTTGACATCCTGTATGTATTTGTTTGTGATTAATGTTGTAAAATCTTTACCTTGTAAATGCTTTGTCAGTTTAATCATCACAATCCAGCCCTCACTTATCTAGGTTTCTAATCATCACATCAGGAAGTGTTTTATTCATACTTTGCTGAAATCAAGTTATTTCACCAGGATCCTTACAATTTATTAAGGAAGTGTAATAATCAGTGGTGGGATTCACTTACCTTCCCTACCAGTTTGCAAATGTTAGCATGAGCAAAATTCTTTTATTGTAGTCTACCAATGAAATAAAGTTAGCTCATTTGGCTCTGTTTCCCTTCTGGAGAAGGGAAGATTACCCTGAAAACTTCTTTGATAAATCAATGCTTCTTGGAAATCACCCTGTTGTTTCAAAGGAGATTATGAATAATCTCATTATATGTTTGTTTGTTTACCATATTTTTCGGACCATAAGATGCACCAAGATTTTAAAGAGGCAATTTTTTAAAAAAAGGTTTTGCACTCTGCAGATGTCTCCACAAAAGCCAATTTTTTGTCAAAACTGGCCCATTTTTTGTCAAAAAAAAGGGCATATGTAGCCTTTAGGAGGCTTATAGAGTGCTCCTGGGGTCTGAGAGGGGGCAAAAATGAGCCAAAAACGGCCCATTTTTCACTCATTTTTGCCCTCCACAGCCACCAGGAGCACTCAATAAGCCTCCTAAAGGACATTTTTGCAAAGGGGGCAGGGTTTCAGGAGGTCAAAAATGCTGTATTCAGTGTATAAGACGCACCCAGATTTTCACTCTCTTTTTTGAGGGAAAAAGGTGCATCATATACTCCAAAAATATGGTAATTTTTTGTGACCTATTTTATAATGGTCTTTTTAATTGACATTTTTTTACAATTATATTTTATCAATAGATATTATCCATATTTGATAAACATTTGTTTTTTACTTTGTAAGAAAGTGCTTGATATATAGTGAGATAGCTCCCAAGTAAGAATATTTCCAAGTTAAGAAAAAAGATTCCAATGTGAAAAGACCACATTGAAGAAGAAACCAAGTCTTCTACTTTTAAAATTCCTGGATGTCTTCATTCTAGTTCCACCCTTTTCTGGAGAAGAACGAGTTTTGCAATATTTCTCAGATGAAACTATACTTGGACCAAAATGGAGATATAGCAGCAGATCTGGACATCACACTCTGGGTGGTTGATCCCAGGAGGTATCTTATCAGAAGGCCACTAGCAAGTTTTGAAAGACAGAGATTTGTCATCAACCAGGATATTCTCTCAAAGCTGAAGATGCTCCATAAGGTAGGTGAAATATTGGCACATTTTCTCATTCTCCCAAAGCTTGAGGACTGATTTCAACTAGGTTAAGCCTGGTCACCAAGGAGGATGATTCTCACTAAGAACTGAATGTGGGGAGAAGTAGAGTTATTGTTCTATTAGACAACTTGCAAGATTTCAGTACTAATGACTAAAGTGTCCTTCTATAATGCTATAATATGGATCCCAGTTTGAAACTGATTCAGCCATATCAACATGGGATGCTGGATCATTATTCGTTTTGGATGCAGATCATGGCCCTTTTGTGTTCCAACTGCAATATTGTGTTTCCATAAAACAGTTGATAGAGGATCTCCAGATCTCCAGTGCTGGGGATTCTGCTGCTAGTAGTCTCACATTTTCTTGTTCCTTGTTCTCAAACAATAAAGAAGAGGACAATTATTTTGATCAGTTCCCAAGTTTATGTTTGGACTGAATCTGATGGAATTGAATCAAGACTGGATGGATGGAGGAGCTGTTAACCCCAGTGGGAAATAAACTTCATCTTGTCCTGCTTGGAGACAGTGTCTCCTGAAAGGGCAGGTCCATAATCTGTGATGTTTTAAAGCAGCCCGTGTCTTGCCAGAATTATCCATTCATCTCTTTCACCTCTCTGGGAGAAAGCAGTAGGCACTCTGCTTTTAGTAGAAGACTGGAGAACTGGTAGCAGAAATTTTGAGTAGTTCGGAGAATCAGTAAATGCTACCTCTGACAGACCCCGCCCCATCTATTCTCTGCCTCTCAAGTCCCAGCTGATCGGGAGGGAATAGGGATTTTGTAGTAACCTTCCCCTGCCATACCCACCAAGCCATGCCCACCAAGCCATGCCCACAGAACTGGTAGTAAATTTTTTTGAATCCCATCACTGGAGCAGATTTAGTTATAATGAGTGGCCAGATATTAGCTAATACCCTGACACAGAAATCTCAAGCACTGGAATGTGATAGTCACCTTCCAAAAAGCCCTCCCTGATATCAGAACTAATGAGGGACAATTTGAAAATAAAGGATACTTTGATATGGCCTTTGGGTTGTAAGAGAGCATTTGATCTGGGGGAAAAATAAAAGCTTGATTGCAATTGTTTATCTAGTTTGTTGTCTAACTTATGTCTCTCTGAGCAAAAAGGAAGTCAAAATGTAAATAATGAATGTGTTTCTCACACATTTTCTTTGGCATCCTTTGTTTTTCTTCTCAGTCTCTGCCTCAGTCCAAATGTGTGGAAAATTGTCAGCCTGGATTTGTCAAAAAGGCTCGAGAAGCAGAGCCAGTTTGCTGTTATGACTGTGTTCCTTGTCCAGAGGGGACCATCTCGACTCAGGAAGGTGGGTGATACCAGATAAAAGGTTACTGGAGTCATCCAGAGCATTTTGATCCGTGAGTATTTTAAAAGAGTAATTTAAGCTTGACTGTTTTCTTGTTGTTCTTTATTTTCAACATCCCCAATTTCTTCTGTAATGAGTGAAGCATGAAAAACAATTTTGAAGGATGAAATGAGATAGAATGATATGGTGCATTTACTTCTGTCAGAGGAAATATCTTTTCTACTTGTTAGATTGGAAGTGTTCATCAATTTTTACTTTCGTTGGGAACATCTGAAACCTTGAGATTCCAAAAATAGTTTCAGATCAATAACTCTTGCTCACTCAAAATAACAGAATAACAGAATTGGAAGGGATCTTGGAGATCTTCTAATCTAAACCCCTGTAGGAACAGGAGACTCTATACCATTTCAGACAAATGGTGAAATTGAAAAGTTGAGACTATAAAATAAATATTATTTTCTATTATCCCAGATACTGAAAAATGCACTAAGTGCCCGGATGATCAATATTCAACTGAGAACCGACTCCGATGTATCTCTAAACAAATAACCTTCCTGATCTATGAGGAACATCTGGCCATCATCTTGCTCTGTTTTGCCCTAGTCTTGTTTCTAACCACAGGCTTTGTTTTAATCATATTCCTTAAATACCGAGAAACACCCATTGTCAAAGTCAACAACCGGGACCTCTCCTACATTCTCCTGGCCTCCCTCCTGCTTTGTTTCTTGTCGACCTTTTTCTTCATTGGACAACCAAGGAAAACTACCTGCCTTCTCCGACAAACAGTGTTCAGTATTGTCTTCTCAGTAGCTGTGTCTTCTTTGTTGGCCAAAACAATCACAGTGATATTAGCCTTCCTGGCAACAAAACCAGGAAGCCAAATGAGAAGATGGTTGAAGAAGAGCTTGGCTAATTCCATCATCCTTTCTTGTTCTGGTGTTCAAATTTGTATTTGTGCCCTTTGGCTGGGAATTTCTCCCCCTTTCCCTGATTCTGACCTGCACTCCCAGCCTGGAGAGATCATCCTTCAATGCAATGAAGGGTCTGTCACCATGTTCTATGTTGTCCTTGGCTACATGGGTTTCCTAGCTGCTGTTTGCTTCATGGTGGCTTTCCTAGCCAGAAACCTCCCTGGGGCCTTCAATGAAGCCAAACTAATCACCTTCAGCATGCTGGCCTTCTGCAGTGTCTGGATCTCCTTCCTGCCCACCTACCTGAGCACCAAAGGGAAACACATGGTGGCTGTGCAGGTCTTCTCCATGTTGGTCTCTGGTGCTGGGCTATTGGGCTGCATCTTCTTCCCCAAGTGCTACATTATTCTCCTGCGACCAGAACTAAACACTAAGGAACACTTAGTGATAAAAATAGGAAACTTATAATGAAATTGTTTCTTAGATTCATACCATGTAATTACTTATTACAATTATTATTGGTTTGTACGCTTCCTTTGCATGTGTTCCCTTGCAATTGGGGCTATTTAAAACCAAATGAAATAAAAATATGAAGAGTGTAAGATTAATTAAATGAAAACATGAAATAAATTAATTAATAATTAATATTTGTGTTGGTCCTCCTTCCTTAGAACACTCAGATTAGCTAATATTTTGGTTAAGCAATATATCAAGAGAAGGCAAATAGGAGCCATATTCTGGGCTTTGGAGTACTCTCAGCTTTTCAGACATCTTCAAAGTTAGTTAGGAATGTCTCAACATCATCTCTTTCACAGTTCTTTTTGAATTGGTCATTTCATACCACTGAGGTTTGGGTAGTGCCCTAACTGGTGTCAGTGCTCCTTCTCTTTCTCCTGATGTACCTTTTCTCAGCCATCTCCATTTAGTTGAACTCCAGATCAAGTTTCATCCTCATTGTGGCTTCCTCCCTCTCAGCTTCTTGTTCCAGTTTCTTGGAAGGAGATGCTCAACAGTCTTTTTGACTTCTGGTGAGGAGTGTCCTGTAGGTGACACTTTTATAGCCAGGGATTTCCTGACAAGGTTTGCTTAACATTTCTCTTTGCTACTTCTCAAACAACTAATTAAGCCTGCAGTACTGATCGTCCTAAAGGTCCCCCCCCCAGAAGGTAGCTGGACTTTCTTGTTTTTTCTTTTGAAGATGTTTCACTTTTCATCCAAAAAGCTTCTTCAGCTCTGACAGGATTGTGGGGAATGAAAGGATTTTTATTCCTTGCAGACAGCTGGTCATTTGTATCCTTTTAGAAAGTCATTGAAGCACTTGAACCCAGTGCCAAGTCTGTTATTGTCTTCCTATTCAAGTTTCAGATTCATGTTATTGGGCATGCTCAGGTCCGTTCCTGTGGTTGCAGCCAAAACCAGATGCAATATTCCAAGTGTGGTCTTACCAAGGCATCAGAAAGTGAGCTTGATTCCATCCCTCTGTCAATGCAGCCTTGAACTGCATTGGTTTTTTTGGTAGGTGCAGCACACTGCTGACTCATATTTAAATGATGCATGTGTATATGCATTTGTGTGCATAATAGACCTTGGTGCCACACAACAATGGCTAATGATTGTCCTTTTAATTGACTGGAATAGAAACTTATGAGGAGGACTGCAAGATATTGACAATTACACAGCATTGAGCTTGTTTCAACCAAGGATGGAATTGCAGATGCCTTTACCAGCCCAAATGCTTGTCTGACCTCTTGTGCCTCTTCCTCCTGCTGAGTTCTGCAAATACCAATCTGATCTACCAGTATTTCACCTACTAGATTGTCACACCACCTTTCTTGCCACAGTTCTTAAGTGAATAACTGCAGCTGGTATTTTGTATTTTGGATAGAATCTTTTTTAAAATAGTCTAAGACAATTTAAAAAAAGAATCCACACAGAATAAATTGAAGTAAAACATTTCAAACTATTCCACACGGAATAAATTGAAGTAAAACTATTTTTAAAAATTCTATGCACAATATATTTCAAAGTATTGTCCATAGAATTTTTAAAAATGGTTTCATTTCAATTTATTTTGGATAGAATACTTTTTTAAAATTGTCTTAGACAAATTTAAAAAAAAAGTTCTATCCAAAATACAAAATACCAGCTGCAGTTATTCACTTAAGAACTGTGGCAAGAAAGGTGATATAATGGGCTTAGTGACCAAAGTTACAATGGCATTGAAAAAAGTGACTGATGACCATTTTCACACTTAGCGACCGTTGCAGCATCCTCATAGTCACACGATCAAAATTTTGATGTTTGGCAACAGATTCATATTTATGATGGTTTCAGTATCCTGGGGTCATATAATCACCTTTTGACAAAGTCAGATGGGGAAACCAGATTCACTTATGTTACTAACTTATCAGCTGCAGTTATTCACTTAAGAACTGTGGCAAGAAAGGTGATATAATGGGCTTAGTGACCAAAGTTACAATGGCATTGAAAAAAGTGACTGATGACCATTTTTCACACTTAGCGACCATTGCAGCATCCTCATGGTCACACGATCAAAATTTTGATGTTTGGCAACAGTTACAATTTATATTTGTAAATTGTAGTTATGTTGAAATAAAAAAATATTACAATACTATTTTTGCGTTGTATGAAAATTTTTGTTGCTCTGTATAAAATTTTTAATCAAGCCCCCACCCCCAGTCAAAGGTGTTCCTCTTTACTGAAAATCTGGTCACCTTGCTTTTTAGGATGCTGTCTAGATTTGCCATAGCTTTCCTCCCCAGGAGCAAGAGTCTTTTAATTCCTTGGAATTGGGTATGTCTAGTTTAATGAAAAGAAGGACCAAGGTATTGTATTGTGGTTGCTGCAATTAATATACTTAATAACTCCATTTTTATTCTTTATTTTTTAATAATAATTTTCATAACAGTTGCTCCTGTTTTTGTAATTACTGTTTTATATTATTATTTTAGTGGATTGTTGTCACCCCTGAGAGTCATTTCTATTGAGATGTACACATTTGAACAATAAATGTATTTATTTTCATATTTAAGGAAAGACATCATCTATAAACTAAGCAAAGGGATAGCTTCCAAGATGTGCCCTTGGGATCTTGAAGTTGGTGGGAATCTACTCAGAGATTAATTGAGGAAAGCTTAATAACAGGGAGTTCTTAACTTAAATCCACACAGAATAAAACTATTTTAATAAATCCTATGCACAATAAATAAAATATTTTAAAATACATTAAAAATGTACGTTAATGTACATTAATAAAATAAAAAATCCCACTTACCAGTAGGCAGACATTCCAAGTCAATTCAGAATGATGTAGATGTTAATACAAAGAACTGAGCAAATTAAAATGGTTAAATAGTCCCAGGGAAATATTTTTCAAAGAAAAAAGAACAGCCATCATTTTTCCCCACACGAGCAGACCTCCAAACTCCGTGCCCCTCCCCTCCAGAAAATCCAGGAAGTTATAGTCGCTTCCCTCTCTAGCCAGCTATTTCCTGCAGCTCTATGATAATGGGTCATTTTTTCTTATAAAAGTGAGTAAAAAGGGACGGGGGAGGTCCGTTTTCTTGCTTTAATGTTTTAATATCTTCAATGAAAGTACTGAGACAGAGAGAGAAAGAGGTTAGTTAGACAGGGTGTTTTTTGTCTTGCCCCAGTTAGGATTTCTTAAGCAAATCCACTGGGCTTTCAACATGAAGCCAGAAAATCGGGACTTTTTAAAAACGCAGCGGGAAACGGGAAAAATTGTTATAAAGCATGATTGTCACACTGAAATCCAGACATCTGGTCACCTTATATTTAACTCCAGATAAGTTTTCAAGAATGTATAAAGGTATTTCAAATGAATATTGGAAATGTAAAGGTAAAGAAGGGATTTTTTATCATTCATGGTGGATCTGTGACAAAGCAAAGAAATATTTCAGTAGGATTATATTCTAATACAGAAAATTCTTAAAGTGAATATAAAGCTAAAACCAGAGACTTTGCTTTTGGGCTTAATGGAAAAGGAGAAAAAAATGGAACTGTGATGTTATACATGTTGATGTCAGAAAGGTAACTTTATGCTCAGAAATGGAAGGACACTTTGACCCTGACAATGGATTAATAGTTGCAAAAGTTGATGGGAGTCAGAAAAGATGGCTAAATCGACTGCTTTGATCAAGGGGAAAAAAAATCACAAATACCTTTGTTTCTACTTGGAAATCACTTCTGGACTTTGTTCTTGAGGTGGAAAAAATGAAATTTTGATTTCGAGTTTTATTGATTAGCTAGATTTGTTTTTATAGAAATAGTTAGTTTAAACTATTATGTAAAAGTAAAAAGCTGAGGTTTGATGTTAATACTTATTCTATTGTACTAAAGAGAGTCAGAAATCAATGCCTTATCTTCCCCCCTTCTTCTCCACACTTTTCTCTTCCTATTTCCCTTCCTTGTTTCTCCTTCTTTTTGCTTTTTTTTGCATGTTATATCATAAATTAATGAAATATTTATAAACATAAAAAATTTATGTTTAAAACAATTTTAGCTGACTTGGGAATTCTAGGACACCAGATATTCATATAATGATTAATGAAGTTTGGCTCACTCTGTTCAATTCTGTTGGGTACCCAGAATCATCAACAATCTTGGAAGACTTTCACACAAAGTCCTTACAGTGGCTCTCTAACAATTTTCACAATTTGCAAAAGAAGGATGCAAGTTCAGTAACAATTGAAATGAAAAATTAAATGATGTGAGCCTAAAAAACAATTTCACTCTCAGTTCCCTCCTTTGATCATGAGATGTTCCTTTGTGTTTAGATCTGGTCTCAGGATGATGATGTAGCACTTGGGGAAGAAGATACAGCCCAGAAGGCCAGCACTGGAGGCCAAGATGGAAAAGATCTGCACGACCACCATGTATTTCCCCTTGGTGCTCAGGTAAGTAGGTACAAAAGTCACCCAGACACTGCAGAAGGCCAACATGCTGAAGGTGATCACATTGGCTTCATTGAAGGCGGCAGGGAGATTCCTAGCCAAGAAAGCCACAGTGAAGCAGATGAGAGCCAGGAAGCCCAGGTAGCTGAGTGTGATGTAGAACATGACAACAGAGCCTTCATTGCATTGCAGAATCATCACTCCAGGCTGAGAATCGGGGTCAGAGTCGGGGAATGGGGGGGCAATGGCAAGCCAGATGGAGCAGATGAAAGTTTGGACAGCAGAACAAGAAAGGATGATGGAGTTGGCCAAGCTCTTCCCCAACCATCTCTTTACTCGGTTTCCTGGTTTTGTTGCAAGAAAGGCCAGCACAACTGTGATTGTTTTGGTCAACACAGAAGACACGGCTACTGAGAACACAATGCTGAACACAGTTTGTCGGAGAAGGCAGGTGGCTTTCCTTGGTTGCCCAATGAATAAAAAGGGGGACAAGAAGCAAAGCAGGAGGGAGACCAACAGGATGTAGGAGAGGTCCCTGTTGTTGGCTTTCACAATAGGAGTTTCTAGATATTTCAGGAATATGATTAAAACAAGGCCTGTGGATAGAAACAAGAGTAGGGCAAAGGAGACCAGGATGATGCCCAGATGTTCCTCATAGGTCAGGGAGGATATTCTTTTTGGGATACATTGGATTCTGTTTTTGGTTGGATATTGATCATCTGGGCACTTGGTGCATTTTTCACTATCTGAAAAAACAAAAATAATAAGAGATTTTTATAAATTTCATTTCATCTTTCAAGAAAGACATTTTTTGGAAATAAATAAATGTAATATTTCTATTTTCTTGTCAGGTAAAGCTGATGTACAGTACATTCACTTGCAACGTTACTTAAATTTAAATGAATTTGGATGTTCCTAGGAGAGGTAAATATGGAAGGACACACCCAACCGAGAAATAGAAGAGATATTTCTTGTGGCAGAAGTAGCCATGCCCAATCGACAACGTCCTTCTCTCTCTTCCCACCTTATCCTTTAAGCTCTTTTTCTTATATCTCCCGTTATGAAAGAAATTGGGCATAATGAAATTAACAAACAAGGACAAAAAGTTCAATCTTAGATGTGTCTACTAACAGCACATTGATTAAAATGCTTTTGGTAAATCTAGTAAACTTTCCTGTGATGTCACTAGTGGTGGGTTCCTACTGGTTCGGACTGGTTCAGCCAAACCAGTAGTGGTTTGGCAGCCTGGGTCACTGGAATGGGCAGTGACCCAGGCCTGCCACAACCCTGAACAGGTACTCCAGGTGGCACTGTAGTTGCTGCCTTCTTGTTTTTCAGTTCTGCACATATGCAGAACAATTTTTATTGTACTGTGCATGCGCACTCAGTGTGTGTGCTGTGCACACATGAGCGATCCAGCAGTAGTGCCTGCCAGAACCCACCTCTGGGTGTTACCCACCTTCATGAGTGGAGATGGTCCCCTCTGGACAAGGAAGACAGTCGTAGCAGCAAACTGGCTCTCCTTCTCGAGGCCGCTTGAAAAATCCAGGATGACAATTTTCCACACATTTGGACTGAGGAAGAGACTAAGCAAAAAAAATAAAATAAAATAAATAGGAACAACACAGAAAATATGTTAGGAGTCACCATCCATGAAAAATGAAAATGGAAATGAACATTAGCCAAGTGGTTTCTGGGCTTGACTTAGATAAGTATAAAATTTCTAACTAGTACAAAGCGGTTGTAGGAAGTATAACTATTGGCAGATTCTTCATTTAGTTTCTTGGTTTTGCTTTTGGCATATCGCATGGAAGTAAAGCAATATTTAATTTAATAAATTCTGCAGTGATGTCATTGAGGAAATTGTTTAAGAATTAAAGGACAACCAGAAACTTCCCCCTCATAGTTACATGCATTCCTGCATTCTTCCTAGATACATGAATGACCGTGACCCGACAAATGTGCGCACAATAAAAGCGTGCCGACGAAACCGCGGCGAGAAAACCGTGATTTAAGTTAAGGTAAGGGTTAGGTTTAGGGTTAGGTTCAGGGTTAGGTTCAGGGTTAGGTTTAGGGTTAGGTTTAGGGTTAGGTTTAGGGTTAGGTTCAGGGTTAGGTTTAGGGTTAGGTTCAGGGTTAGGTTCAAGATTAGGTTTAGGGTTAGGTTTACGGTGAAGGTTAGGGTTAGGGTTAGGATTAGGGTTAGGGTTATTAGGTTGTTATTAGGTTGTTATTAGTTCTTTGTTGAAGGCGCACTTTTGTCGGCACGCTGTTGTCAGCGCGCTTCTGCGCTCATTCATTGGCGTGATTTTGACCTCACAGTTTTCTCGCCGCGGTTTTGTTGGCACGCTTTTGTCGAGCGGGCATTTGTCGGTGAACCATGAAGGACTATAATTTGATGAGAACAACTGGCATAGACTCCCCTTTCCATGGTAGGTTCCTCAAAAACATCACAGACCATGGACCTTCTCTTTCAGGGGGCTCTGTCTCTAACCAGAACATACTGAATCCTAATTCCAAAGCTTATTTTAAGCTGAGATGAGCAAGATCTCTGTGCAGTCTCAATTCAATCCAAATCTGAATCAAGAGAATTGCTTTTTTCTTTGCTATTTGAGGTCAACAAACAAGTGAACTTAAATCTATCAGCACGACAATGCCCAGCACTTGCTGGCCTCTCTCACCAGTTTAATGGAGATATAAATTTCGGAAGGGACACAAAATGGTCATGATCTGGGTCCTAAAGAATCACCAGAAATCTCATTTTGGATATAGCTGAGTCAGTTTAAAACAGTATTCCATATTAAAGCCTCTGAAGAATACATTGATCAATAGAACGGAAGCCTCTCCATTTGTCTATGAAAATTATATCAGTTTTACTCCACACATTCACTTTTCAGTGAAGGTTAACTAACTTTTATAGACTCATCTTAGCCTATTTCAAATAAGTCCTAAGGCTTTGTAAATAAAGAGGGGGTGGAGGGAGGGAGAGAGGGAAAGAGACCAATATTTTCCCCACCTTGTTGAGCAACTTAAGGTGTGACAGAACAACTTGGTTGATAATAAGTTTCTGTCTTTCAAAACTCCCCAGTTGCTCTTTGGCAGGATTCTCCTTGGAGACAAACATCCAGCTCATAATGTCCAGATCTGCAGTTATAGCTCCATTTTCATCCAAGTATAGTTTCAGCAGGGAAAGATTGAGCAATTCATTCTTCTTTAGAAAGGGGTGGAACTAGAATGGAAACATTCGGGGATATTAAAATGAGAAACTATGATTCCTTATCCCAAGTGGGCTTTTCACATTTGCATCTTTCTTCTAGAGTTGTCATATTTGAAAATATTCTTTGTTGGCAGAACAACTGTTAGTGCTGTCTCCAAAAGTGAAAACAGGATATAGCAAAATGTCTGCAATTGTATGTTGAGAAAATACATACTGACAAAATATGGATACAGCATTCCAAATGTGTTCAGCTATTACGAGCCTTGGTGGTGCAATGGTTAGAGTGTAGTAATGCAGGCTCCCTCTGCTGACTGCTGGCTGCAATTTGGCAGTTCAAATCGTGCCAGCCTTCCAAGGTCGGTAAAATGAGGAACCAAATTGTCGGGAGCAATATGCTGACTCTGTAAAACTGCTTAGAGGGCGCTGTAAAGCGCTGTAGAACTGTATATAAGTCTAAGACCTGTTGCTAAGTGCTAAGTATGACAACAGGTGATCTTGGTACTCTCCCCCCTGTTGACACAGCCTAGGACTGCATTGGCAGTTACAACACACTGCTGGCTCATACTTCAATGGATATCCATTAGGACATGTCACGTTCTGGGGTTCATGTTGAAAATAAACAGAGAGTCAATTTGTTTGGTGAAAAACTTTATCTGTATCTAAGAAACTACATGATAACCAGCACTAAATGACTATGACACAAAGGTAAGCAAATCCAAGTCAGTTCTAACAAAGTTAACCCTATCACCATACATATACCATTGCCCCACCCAGTTCCACCCATAAACTCACCCAATTACCCAAATAATACCCCTAATCACCAGCACCAATCACCTCGGCCACACCCCCACTCAGTGTCATCATTGCCTCCTTCCTTTCTTGCATCCAAGTTGAAGAGTTACTTCAGAGTAGGCTCTGAAGTGCAGCTGCTGTCCAGGCGGTTCTAACAGGCGGTTCCAACATCAGAGAGATGAGGGGAGGGGCTTCAGCAGCAGCCCCAGCACTGTTAGCAGCAGTGTCAGCATCGGCAGCATGTAAGCATGGCCAAGCGACAGTGTCAGCATTGGCGGCATGTAAGCATAGCTGAGTGGGTGTGGCATTGGTGGCATGGGTGATGGTGCCGTGAAAGCCCTTGCCAAGGTTAGGAGGTAGCAGCACTGCCGAAAAGCCGTTACTCCATGAATGTCAGCACAAGGGCTGACATGCCACCTCACTAGTAGGACAGTGACGATGGAATTGATGGACCAGAAATGAGGCTCGTACATCAGAAGCCCCCAACCACGAGGCATCTGAAAGCGGGTATCCTTTCCATACTACCAAATACTGTAGCGTACCATGATGCTGGTGGGAGTCTAATATTTGATCAATCTCATAATACAGCTCCCCCTCCACTTGTAATGGGGAAGGCTTCCAGGGAGCCCCATGCAAAACAGAGGTGGTCACTGGTTTGAGTAAATTGGTGTGGAGCACTGAGTGGGTCTTCCCCAACAGGAGAGGCAGCTTTAGTTCTACCATAACTGGGTTAACCACCCGGACAATTGGGAATATCCAATGAATTTGGGACCCAGTTTCTGGCATGGTACCTTTAGATGGATGTATTTGGTAGACAGGTACACTCTATCCCCAACCCTACATACTGGGGACTTTGTTTCTTGTCCACGTGCTTTTTATATGCTTCCACGGCTACTTACAGTGCAGTTTGGGCATGGTAGCACATGGATTGCATATAGTTTAGCCATTTCTTCATGGACAAGTACTCAGGAGGTACTCTCGGACATTCAGGAATGGCCAAGAAGTCGAACCCATTCACCACCCAGAATGGGGTATAACCTATAGTACTATGTACCATGTTATTATGTGCAACCTCAGCAAACCGTAGTAGATCCGCCCAATCCATTTGCTGATGTTGTGGATGTATTGTTCCACTCTAGCATTTGTCCTTTCTGCTGTCCCATTGGTGGCCAGATGGAACACAGAGACCCTTTTTTATCTTCAAAAAACTGTGCCAAAACCAGGCAATAAATTGTAACCCTTGATCGGATATTATCCATCTGGGTACACCATGCAATCAGTAGGTATTTGCTACAAATAATTTGGCCAATCTTTTAGCTGATGAGAGCCCCAGACAGGAGATAAAATGAGCTTGTTTCGAGAATAGATCAATTACCATTCAGATAACAGTATTTCCCCGGCTTTCTGATAGCTTCACAATGAAGTCAATGGCAATGTCCTCCCAATGCTGTGTAGGGTTTACCACCCTTTGTAAAAGACCAGGAAGCTTTCCTGGCTGGCTTTTCATAGTGGCACAAATGTCACAGCTGTGTACGCATTCCTCAATATCTCTCTTCATTTTGGGCCACTAAAATTGTCAGTTTATCAAATGCAGAGTTTTTAGGAACCCAAAATGTCCTGCCACTTGTGCATCATGACAATGCCTCAAAACTACCATCCGTTGGACTGCTGGTATGTATATTTTGAACCTTTCCAGGCTAATCCATCCCTCTTAGTCAAAGCCTGGCCATTCATTTGGAACCAAGGGTCTAGTGGAAGTGCAGCTCTGATTTCTTTCCTTCCCTTGCACACTTGCAGCCAAATGTATATTTGAAGAGTGAGGAAGCATAGACTGGATTGCCTCTTCTTGACTACTGTTAAACTGTGGTTTCTGTGCTAATGCATCCACCATGAAGTTTCATCCACCTGGAATATATCTTAACTGGAAATTAAACCTTTGGAAGTACAGAGCCCACCATACTTGCTTGGGTGATATTTTCCATGGGGATTGGAGAGCCTTCAGGTTCTTATGATCTGTCCATAACTCAAAAGGAACCACAGACCTTTCGAGTAAATGTCTCCACATAAGCAGTGCCCATCATACTGTGAATGCTTCCTTCTCCCATATAGTCCCACTATCTCTCGGTTTCCCTCAATTTGTGGGATGTGTAGGCACACGGTTGCAATGCTCCTTCCTCATTTACTTGAAGTAGAAGAGCTCCCACTGCTACCTCACTAGTGTCTGCCTGTACTATAAATTGATGAGTTGGATCAGGGTGTCTCAATACTGGCTCCTGTGCAAACAGTTTCTTTAGGATTTCAAAAGCCTTTTGACACGACATATCCTAATGCAAGGGTTGGATTGGACAGGGCTTTCTGGTCCTCCCCCTCCACCGCCACGATGGCCATTACCATTGCCCACTACGAACTATATAAATGGCCATATCAGTCCATATGTTCAATAGCCTGACCCAGAAAATTGGCCAACTTATCTGAGCTACTGTCAAAGGACCCATGCAGGGAGGGGGGTTCCCATGGTCCCACCATAGCCTGGCTCTGTCCACTTGCAGTTGGCCAGGTGTACATCAGATGTGAGCTAGCCACTACAGTTTGTGTCCAGCATTGGATTTTGTCACCATTCAGTGAGTCTCTTGAGGGTTGAGGTGGAGAGCTCAGTGACAACTGTTGCCTGGCCTCCCTACCACTACCCCTTGTGTAATCATGGGAAGTCTCCAACCTCAACCTTGGGTTAGCAAGGTGAAAATGGGTGACAGGCTGGGGGTTTGAAAGCAACAAACCCCTGCTACATGACCAGGCCTTCCCTCTATCCTCCTGACCCCAGGTCCCACTGTCACGGAAGCTGGCCTCACCAAACCACTCCTGCAGACAGTCCATAGTTTGTCTACCCAAGGCAGTAGAGTAGCTCTGGTCTCCTTCATCATCTTCTGTTACCCATCTCTCTCTCTCAACCAGGTGAGGTGACCACCCTGGGGCATAGGCAAAGGCAGTTTCAAACTAGCTGCTAACTTTGAGCACTTCCACCACTCATCCACAGGCAGCATCGGTTGTGTGGTTGGAACTCCTCCGATTGCCGCAGCCTGGTCTACCTTGGGCCTCTCTTTATGTCGTAGATCTACCGCAGGTACTTTGGGCTGTGCCAGGACTTCTGAAGCAGAAACCTCTTCCCCAGTCGCTATCTCCACTGCATCCTCTGCTCCCCCAGACATTGTGCTCCCTGTGAGCAGCTTATCCAAAAAAAGTTTAATTAGGAAGAGAACTAACATACTGTCATGTTCCAGTGTTCACGTTGAAAATAAAAAGAGAGTCAGTTTGTGGGTGAAAAACTTTATCTCTATCTAAGAAACTACACGATAACCAGCACTAAAAGACTATGACACAAAGGTAAGCAAATCCAAGTCAGTTCTAACAAAGTTAACCCTATCACCATATAATACCATTACCCCACCCAGTTCCACCCACAAATCCAACCAATTACCCAATTGATACCCCTAATCACCAGCAGCAATCACCATGACCCACAGCCACACCCCCACTCAGTGTCATCATTGCCTCCTTCCTTTCTTGCAGCCAAGCAGAAGAGTTACTTCAGAGTAGGCTCTAAAGAGCAGCTGCTGTCCAGGCAGTTCTAACAGGCTCTGCCGATATCAGAGAGATAGGGGAAGGGCTTCAGTGGCAGCCCCAGTGGTGTTGGCGGCAGCTTCGGTGTGGGCAGCATGTACGCATGGCTGAGCGGGTGTGGCATTGGCAGCTTGGAAGCTCTCGCTGAGGTCAGGAGGTAGCGGCACCATGGAAATGTCGCAACCTCACGAATGTCAGCATGAGGACTGATAATCTAGACCTATGCATACATCCTTTAAAAAAAAAAATTAGCAGTATTTATTACCAAAATATATCTGTCATTCTACCCTCTCTTTGGAACATTCTCCTCTGAGTGGTTAGATTGGCCAAACCTGTTGGGTTCTGCAGCACAAGGAGGTTGAGATAATTCCCCTCCTTCTCCTTTGAATTCCTTCCCAAAAGCAAGATTAGTGGATCCATGGCAAGGACCCCATACCTGCCACGGCTGCAGATTTGGAGCCCCAAAATCCTCTTTGTCCTTCCCTCTTTTCCTCCAGGATCTGGTGGAATACGCAGCATTCAAGGTATGGGCTAGAGTCTTAACAATACTATAAAAATGGTGGTCATTTTGGATTCTGGTCCTTGGACACTTTGATGTTTTCCACATGCATCTTCTCCGGCCTTTGACAGAAAACTGGTGCTTTGAAAAAGAACACTTGTGATCTTTCATTAGGGGTTCCAGAAGAAGCTTGGATTCAAAGGCATCGTAATTTTGCTTTTTCTCCCTCTGATAAAGAAAGGTCAAAATAATACGGACATATTTGAAGTCTGCTCCACTCTTTACATCCAATTCCAAAAAGGTTGAGAGAATCCAGACTTTTCCTTCTATGTGTCCTGGCAAACTTTCAAGTGCTAAATGAACAGCATTAAATCCATGCGTGTAGCCAGCAAGTTTTGTAGAGTAAACAAAGACATTGACTTGTCTCCACTTAGATAGGGCAATCCTGAGTGGGTCTGTAGGAATATATTGTGCCAATCGTTGTGATATAACAACACAAATTCCATTCCTGACAAGCACAGGAGTCAAAGCCCTCATGAAATTCTCTCCTTCCTCAGTGTCTGAAGTGAAGAGGCCGATCAAGATCCATCTGAAATGGAGAAGTATTTGGACAATTGCTGGGTGGTGGACCTCTTCTTTGGGGGCCATTTGGTAGAAAAAAGGGAATTGACTTTTATCACTCAGAACCTCTGAAACAGTTGTGTAAGTGATCTGAAAAAGGAATGAAAAATGCTTTGTTATATTTGAGATCAGATCAAGTACAAAATAGAATAGTTTGTTATTGAATAGCCATTAGGCAATATCATGGTATAGAATGTAAACCACAAAATATTAACAAGTATGTATATAAAACAGAATAAAAGAAGCAAATTAAGTAAAGATAATATGACTAAAGAATGCAAATCATATTCATGTATCATCCATACAATCTACTACAATGAGAAACACATCTGCACAGTGCAGTTCTGACCTGAAATGTTTTCTTCCAATGAAGATATATAAAATGTGTAATTTTGAACTATTATCACAGGGAAAATATATTATTTTAATATAAGGACCTAGTAGGTGTTTTGTCTAATGTTTAGCCCAATATGCTATTCTCTGTCTCACTTAGAAAATTGACATCTTCTATGTCTGGAGCACTTGTTCATTAAAAGGGATTTGGTTAAATCTTCTATATTTAACCATTGTGTACAGTCCAAATCTTGCTTGTGTAAATGCTGCTCCAAGATGTTTAAGCATTTGCGTGTTTAAATTGTTTTGTAATTTGGAAGGTACGTTTCTAGCGACTCATTTACTTCAATATGCCAGATTGGAATTTTGAACCTAATGTTTTTGCCTAGAAGTTTAGAAGTTTAGAAGTTTATTACAATTTATAGGCCGCCCTTTTCCCTGAGGGGACTCAGGGCGGCTTACATAAAATCGGGGGAAGGGAATACAAACAGTGACATAGACAAACATAGAGTAAAATAATGAGCAACATTCATTCATCATTTGGGAGGGGCGATTATCTTTGTCCCCAGGCCTGACGGGCTAGCCAGGTCTTAAGGGCTATGCGGAAGGCCTGGACGGTGGTGAGGGTACGAATCTCCACGGGGAGCTCGTTCCAAAGGGTCGGAGCTACTACAGAAAAGGCTCTCCTCCTTGTAGTTGCCAGCCGGCATTGGCTGGCAGATGGAATTCGGAGGAGGCCCAGTCTGTGAGATCTAATTGGTCGCAGGGAGGTAATTGGCAGAAGGCGGTCTCTCAAGTACGCAGACCCACTACCATGAAGGGCTTTGTGGGTGACTAGTAGCACCTTGAAGCGCACCCGGAGATCGACAGGTAGCCAGCGCAGCTCGCGGAGGATTGGTGTTATGTGGGTGAACCGAGGTGCACCCACGATCACTCGCGCGGCCGCGTTCTGGACTAGCTGAAGTCGCCGGATGCTCTATATTTTGCCTATATTTTTCTCTGCTTTGATATCCTGGATTGGTTGTGTGGCAATCTTTTTAGCTTGTTCTCTAATTGTACAAGAGACAGGGAGAATTATAACATCCAAGAGGACTAAAAGATGTGAATTTATGATAAAAAACTATAAAAAGGGATGATTTGGGAAGATAGAATTCACGGTTTGATTTATGGACAAAAGATTGTCTTAGCAAACCTCTATGCACCTAATATAAATCAACGAGAGTTTTATAATAGGGTATATAAAGAAATAGAAGTCAAAAAAGATTATGTGATAATGGCAAGTGATTATAATATGGTTATGGATAGCAGAATTGACAAATCCAATCCATAAAAACAGGAAATAAAGTATAATAATACAGATTTAAGAAAATTTATTAATAGAAATAAACTGAAAGATATTTGGAGAGAATTACATGGTAATCAAACAAGTTATACATACTTTTTCTGGTAGATATAATTTTTTTTACAAGAATAGATTATATGTTTATAACATCGGAAATATGATCTAGAACAATGAGAGCAGAGATAAAAATAATTAAAATATCTGATCATGCAATAGTAACTATGGATATGGAAATAGATTGCGATTATAAACAGGAAAGTTGATGGAGAATGGTTTTGAGAATTTTTGCAAATAAAGAGATTTTAGAAAAAATGAGAAGGGAATTAATAGAAATATGGACTATAAATGAAGAGGGGGTTAATAATACAGGAGTAATGTGGGATTCAATGAAAGCAGTAGTGTGAGGTTTAGGGATAAAATACTCTTATAATATAAAAAAAACAAAAAGAGAAATATATAAAAAGGTATTAGAATGAATAAAATGGTAATAGAAGGAAATAGAGAGGGAACTAGAGACTAAATTTATAGAAAGTAGAGAGAATAGGATTATGTTAGAACTATTAAATGAAATCCCCAAATCAATGGGGATCTCTGTGTTTCCTAGACAATTGACACCTTCTGTCTCTGGAGCGCCACAAATACAAACTTGTTCATTACAAGGGACTTGGTTAAATCTTCCATATTTAAACATTGTGTCCAGCTCATATCTTGTTTGAGTAAATGCTGCCCTAAAACGTTTAAGCATCCCCATGTTTAAATACTTTGTAATTTGGATGGTATGCTCATCCACTTCAGTGTGCAATGAGGATTATATCATGTGAGGATATGACTCGTTTCAATCACTCCACCTCCCAACTGTGGATCCCAGTCCATAGTAATGGTATGTGCAATGGTCATCATGAAAAGGAGCTTTTGAATCAAATAGAGAAGATATGGCTACGTCTATTGCTCTCCCACCACACATACACCTTGCCTAACTAAGAAGAGAAACACACACACAAACCTGTGGGACTTTGTAGATGCCTGTTAATGTTGACATCTGGATGGAGATTTCACTGTCGGCGGAATCAATAAGAACCAAAAGGTTTTCCTTCCTTCCACAGCTGTAGTTGGGAACATTGGCTTCTCCAGCAGACAGCATATCCAGCAAGGCATCTGAAGTGTAAAGTGTGCTCAAAGTGTTGTCATAGATGTTGTATCCCAGTGAGATATTCTGCAAAAGCTTGTAATTCTTATTGGCCACTTGAATGGCAAACATGAACTGGTGGGTTCTTACAACATAAAGAAATAACCAACTGCAAAAAAAAAATCATCATCATCGTCATCATGATATTTTCCTTTATTCCTTTGTTTATATAAGCCTGTTTAGTTTTAAGCCAAAACTGATCCAAAACCAAAAGCAAATGAGAGTGATCTATTACCATTTATTAGTTGTTATGCTGAGAAGATTGTGGTAGTGTAGTAGTGCTGATATTCAATAAACAGGATTCAATCATTCAATCTTTCAAGTATAAAAGCAAGAACATAATTGATAATGAGCCATTAAAGCAAGCTAAAAAGAGGTCATCCTTATACCCATGAAGAGCAGGCATTTAATATGGGCTGGAAGAAACGACTACAAACCTTTCACTAACTATGCCAAATAAAAGTTGGTATTCAAGTGATGAAATCAGGATGGGAAGAGGAGAGGAAAAATCCTCTGAGCTATTGTCTCTGTTTCTCAGGTTCTTTTAGCATTTCTTCTGACCCATCCTTGGATTTGAGTCTCTCACATAAGATAAGAAAAAAGAAGCCTTGTAAGGTTTGTAAGGTTACAAATGTTTTGCATCAAAGGAATAATTGGAAGAAGGAGGAGAAGGAGAAGACTGTTAGAAATATAATGGAGGGAATGCAACTCCATCCCACTGAATTACTTACCCAGGAGAAGAAATATAAGGAGCTTCATTGAACTGCAATGGCTTAAACAAAGTTATTGATGCAGTGAGAATCACATTAATGAGATGATACCCTGGCTTGTAATAGTTCAGTGGTTTTCTTCTCTCCAGTTGCTTCAAAATTGTGGGGCATTTAGTTCTGAACCTTCCAGAGTTTCTTGGGGTCAGCAAAAGCAGCAGCGTCAGAAGCAGCAGCATTCTTCCTTGGATTGAATCAGCAACTTCTGTGTTCCTAAACAGCAAAAAGAATTAGAATTCAAAGCACACTGACAGGATGGAAATGACAGTGGCTTTCCTGAGTCAGACAGAGACAAACTCAGTTTCACCTGGAAAGGAGAGGAAGACACATTCAACAGCACAGCCCTGCATATTCTGATTCTTGTGCAAAACATTCAACATGATTGTAAGTATGTATCCTCTTCTGATGCATGATCCCTTCCATGTTGCTTCAGTCTGATGTTTACATCAAAGGCAGTCACTGGAGAAGTAACAGAGGCATCCCCATGAGCAGAACAGTGATAATTACAATGAAAAGCAACTTCTCTGGGGATCCTGAACATGTTTCAGAGTTCCATGTGCAAAGAAGTAGTTGGAAAAAAGTTGCTGTTAGTTGCGAAGTTGTGTCTGACCCATCGTGATCTCATGGACAATGTTCCTCCAGGCCCTCCTGTCCTCTACCACACCCCAGTCCATTTAAGCTCACATTTACTGATTCAGTGACTACCCCGCAGCCACCTCATTCTCTATCATCCCACTCTTCTTTTGCCCTCAATCTTTCCCAGCATTAAGCTCTTCCCCAGTGAGTGAGAAAAAAGTATGTTGGTGTCTTGGTGAAAACTCACAGTTACATCACTGGGTTCATTATTCTACAATGGGTCATGACCTTTCTACCAGAACATGTTAGGAAATTAATGTTGGAGGATGAAAATTCAACTCCTAGGGAAAAGCCTTCTGATGTCCTTCAGGATGATATTAACTTTACTTTTCAACATTAGCAGAAACCATTGGGAAGATCATCCCCAATCCTTGCTCTTTGTTTCTACAGTGTATAGATGATACCCATCCCTACTGCTGAATATTCCACCCAAAGCCTTGGTCAGTGCTTTGAATAAGTGGGTGTGTGTGGCTGATGTATTAGAGCAGAACTGGTCCATGTGAATCTCCTCTCTTTGGAGTCCCAGTACTCTCAGTAGGTCAAGAAGGACTTAAGGGAACTGAAAGAAGACACGAGATGTTTGGAACATTGTGGGTGCTCAGCAAAGGACAATCAAACAAAGGTTGGAGCTACCATTAAGGCCTATCTTGTGGCAATAAGGGAGGCAAACAGCCAGTACTTATCCCCTTTTGCAAACTCAAATAGCTTCTCCACATGGCCTCCTCATATTTTATTTGACATGAGACCTCTTGGTTAAAAGAGGGCTCAGACAACCTCTTGTAGGGATGTGTGGAATAATTTGTTCACCATCTGTTTTACAGTTGGATAGATTTACTCATACTTTGATGACAGCCATGTTGCAGGTCCAATAGAGGTTCCTGGGTAGATCACTTGGTTGTCTGGGAATGGTTTGAACCAGAGGTGGGTTGCTTCTGGATCAGCCCGGATTGGGCAAACTGGTAGTGGTGGGGGTGGGAGGCTCTGCCTACCTGCCCAGATACTTCTGCGCATGCACAGAAGTGACAGGCATGTGCATGAGAGAAGTGGTAATAAAAAATGGAAACCCACCAATGGTTTGAACCTCTTGGTTTTCAGGACATAGACAGATCCTTAGATTGAGAGCTTGACTCCCTGCTGTTTAGATCTATGCACCTCCTGACTTTGAAGGAAGGTCTAGCAAAGTCCAAATGCATTCCAAAAGTCACAAAAAGGCTAAATCGAGTGGTCACCATGTCCAAGAGTTAAAGGATCATGAACAAAATGCAGGAACCCTAGTTTTCAGAGCCAGAAAACCCAAGAAAGACTGCAAGCAGAGAAAAAAAGATAATTAAATCTATTTACAGCAATTATTCAAGGCATGCCTTTTGTTTAGCAAGAAGCCTGCTTGCCTCTAAATGCACCTGACATGAAGTTGTGCTTCATCATCTGAGTGCTCCAGCTGAAGATGTCTATGACTGATGAGCATCAATGCAATCTTGGCTTAGTGATCATCTTGAAGAGTAGGCTCAGCTGGAGCAACATTTTCAAAAGCAATGTCAGGGTAAGAAATGGGTAATCATGGCTGATAGCACCTTTGGTTGGCCTGTAGGCTGAGTCCTTCTTTTGGGAAAAGATTTGTGAGGTCTTCCTTGGAATGAGCATTGCTTGGGGAAAGGGAACAGCACTGGGCCACCCTTGCCTGATTCCCAGTACTTGCACCCTAGGTTATCTCTTTTTGTCATCAGCCTATTGGTGATATCTCAGTCCATGATGGCAGATGATCTCACCCAGAAGCTTCATATAACTGTTGAACGGGAGTGGAGAGAGAACCGAGCTCTGCAGAACCCCACAAAACAGGGGGTGAGGGCTGGCTCTCTCCTCTCCTATCAATGCTGACTGAAAGCAGCCACAATGGACCAGAATAGCACAGCCTCTCCCAATGTCTGGAACAAAGCCCCTGATGCTGGATCTGTGTTTTTTCTCTAAAGGGTCCTGAAGAAATCTATGGTCCTCAAAGGAGAAGTTATTTCAGGTGGGAGGAGCCAACATCACAATGATATATTGTGTGGATTCGGCTGTCCGAATCTGCCGATGATACTTTTTCCCCTGGATGGTCCGGCAGGACCTAAACCATCCCGAAGAGACGGTGACTGGGAAGACAAGACCTTCCTGGCCACAGGGATATCACAAAGTCCCTGATCGACCCAAGGGAAGCACTTCCAACTGGTGGCAAACAGGCAGCCCCCACTGGCTGACATAGTTGGAGACAGCTCCAAGAAGAGAGAATGAAAGTGTTTCTACCAGGTGAGTTTTTTTTTTTCTTTTCTTTTAGAAGATTGCCCTAAGAAACTCTTTTCTTAAGCTTAATTAGTCCATTAAGCAAGAACAAAGTGGCATACTTAATCCCCATTGGACCGCTTTAGAAAGTTTTTTGCTCTTGCTTGTAATCTTTTGTGGATTGAGTGATTGCAACGCTCCCGTTTTTTCCTCTTAAGGTGAAGGGATCTCTTTTTCCCCTATTTTTCTTTACTACTTTAACTTTTTTGGCTTAAATTAAAACTCTTTTTACTTCAATAAATTTCTTCTTCTACTTGTTGCAATATTATATTGGAGATACTTAAGGAAAAAGGTTTTAAAAGAATCGAATCTGCCACTTGGAAGCCCAAATCTGAAGCTTTTTTTCCTTTGCTGCTGTAACAATGTTTTTTTTTTGTTTACTCTTATCTGATTATACTGACTGTGACTGCGCAACAAAGGGGTTTGGAACGTCTCTTTAAAACACGATAAAGACTCAAAGTCACAAATAGTGGTGTGTGGAAAATATTTTGACAAGAATTGGAAAAGGAAAGAAAAACTTTAGAACCCTTCTTCTTTGAAAACCATAAAAGAACATTCGTCTAAAATAAAAATAGATATATTCTTCAAAATCTGTGACAGGTTAGAGTGGCAGATTGTACCAAATTCCTCTTCTTGCTCTTTCTCTATATTATTCCTTATTCTAAAAAATGGAACAATACTCAGATGAAGAAAACTTGTTAATTCAAAACATTTTGGCTGGACTTCAAAACATCTCAGAAGGATTTGAGAGATTCTACAAGAAATGGGACAGACTATGGGATATTAGAAAAAAAGATGATGGGGTTATAGTCCCAGAAATTAAGGAAGTGAATGGAAATACAGAAAACCAAGATAAGAACTTAGATGAACTTATAAATTGAGTAAACATGAGTTAAAGTGGAAAGAAGGGAAGATGGAAAAGTGACTTTGATAATTTGGTGTTCCATCCCAAACTCCAAGATGTAGGAGAAAAAGAAAGAGCAAAAAAGATGGAGGTAATAAGACAAATCTATTCAGAAACAAACCTGACAACTAAAGTTAAGCTTACATTAATAACAACTCAAGGGCAACAAAACTACATGAGAAATTGTTTAAGCTTCAATGTGCGGAGAGAAGTCTTAAATAAGGTGACCAGATTTTCAGATTGGTAAAGAGGGACACAATTGACCGGGGACAGGGGGGTGGGCCTTGATTAAAAATTTTATATTTTGTCAAAAGGTCACACAAGGTGATTACATGACCCCAAGACACTGAAAGCATCATAAATATGAACGTGTTGCCAAACATCAAAATTTTGATCACATGACCATGAGGATGCTTCAACGGTCGCTAAGTGTGAAAAATGGTCGCTAAGTGTGAAAAATGGTCATCAGTCACTTTTTACAATGCCATTGTAACTTTGGTCACTAAATGAACTGTTTGAAAGCTAAAGCTAGCTTGCATTATGCTAGCTTACATTTTCAAGAGAGAGAAGCTAAACTCCTTATTAGAATTGAAATAGAAATGAGTAGAGTAGAGTAGAGTAGAGTAGAGTAGAGTAGAGTAGAGTAGAGTAGGTAGTTTATTAGTCAAGTGTGATTGAACACACAAGGAATTTGTCTTCAGTGTACATAAAAAAAATAAAATAGAATACATTCATCAAGAATCATAAGCTACAACACTTAGTGATAGTCTCTCTCTCTCTCACACACACACAAACACACACACACACACACATATACACACACACACAAACCAACACACACAAAAACACACACAAAGACTCCTCCTCTGGATTCAATGGGACTTTTAGAAAATCCCCCCTCCTGTGCACACACTCCCTCTTTCTCTCTCCCTCTCCCTCCCTCATCCCAATTCTGGGAGTTGAAGTCCACACACTTTCAAGTCTCCAAGGTGGAGAAACACTGATCTATCTAATTAATATAATTATTTCTCCCTCTCTTTTTCACTCTCTCTCCAGCGCACACACGCAAATGCATAGGGCAGCCCACCTCACACACAGGTAACTCCAGGCAGCTTACAACATTATGATGCACGTCTCCCCATAGGAGAAGAGATGGGGAAGCCAGGGGCAATTGGAAGGGAAAAGCGCTTGCACGAAGAAGGACTTTCTTCCAACCAGCGGAACCCCAATCACCAGGGGCATCGGACTCCAAATCCCATTGCAGGAATCCCCACTCGCCAAGATTGTAGGACTCCAAGTCCCATCCCCCCGCCCGTCCCTGCCAGCGCAGCCCCTGGCGCAATCAGGCTGCAATCAGCGGCCATCCCTGCTGCAATCCGTGCCACCCGCTGCATCAGCCAGAATCTGACAGAAAGCACTTTTCTTTTGCCCGCATCAGAGGTGGTGGGGGGAAAGAAAGGACTTTTCTTTAGCCCGCATCAGAGGTGGTGGGGGGAAGGAAAGGACTTTTCTTTCACCCGCATCAGAGGTGGTGGGGGGAAAGAAAGCAGGGAAAGAAAGGACTTTTCTTTTGCCTGCATCAGAGGTGGTGGGGAGAAAGAAAGGACTTTTCTTTCGCCCGCATCAGAGGTGGTGGGGGGAAAGAAAGGACTTTTCTTTCACCCGCATCAGAGGTGGTGGGGGGAAAGAAAGGACTTTTCTTTAGCCCGCATCAGAGGTGGTGGGGGGAAGGAAAGGACTTTTCTTTCACCCACATCAGAGGTGGTGGGGGGAAAGAAAGCAGGGAAAGAAAGGACTTTTCTTTTGCCTGCATCAGAGGTGGTGGGGAGAAAGAAAGGACTTTTCTTTCACCCGCATCAGAGGTGGTGGGGGGAAAGAAAGGACTTTTCTTTAGCCCGCATCAGAGGTGGTGGGGGGAAGGAAAGGACTTTTCTTTCACCCACATCAGAGGTGGTGGGGGGAAAGAAAGCAGGGAAAGAAAGGACTTTTCTTTTGCCTGCATCAGAGGTGGTGGGGAGAAAGAAAGGACTTTTCTTTCGCCCGCATCAGAGGTGGTGGGGGGAAAGAAAGGACTTTTCTTTCGCCCACATCAGAGGTCATGGGGGGAAAGAAAGGGGGGAAAGAAAGGACTTTTCTTTTGCCCGCATCAGAGGTGGTGGGGGGAAAGAAAGGACTTTTCTTTCGCCCGCATCAGAGGTGGTGGGGGGAAAGAAAGGATTTTTCTTTTGCCTGCATCAGAGGTGGTGGGGGTAAAGAAAGGGGGGAAAGAAAGGACTTTTCTTTCGCCCGCATCAGAGGTGGTGGGGGGAAGGAAAGGACTTTTCTTTTGCCCGCATCAGAGGTGGTGGGGGGAAAGAAAGGGGGGAAAGAAAAGACTTTTCTTTAGCCCGCATCAGAGGTGGTGGGGGGAAAGAAAAGGGGGAAAGAAAGGACTTTTCTTTAGCCCGCATTAGAGGTGGTGGGGGGAAAGAAAGGACTTTTCTTTCGCCCGCATCAGAGGTGGTGGGGGGAAAGAAAGGACTTTTCTTTCACCTGCATCAGAGGTGGTGGGGGGAAAGAAAGGACTTTTCTTTCACCCACATCAGAGGTGGTGGGGGGAAAGAAAGGGGGGAAAGAAAGGATTTTTCTTTTGCCCACATCAGAGATGGTGGGGGGAAAGAAAGGACTTTTCTTTCGCCCACATCAGAGGTGGTGGGGGGAAAGAAAGGACTTTTCTTTCGCCCACATCTGAGGCTGGGGGGGGGAAAGAAAGGACTTTTCTTTCGCCCACATCAGAGGCTGTGGGGGGAAAGAAAGGACTTTTCTTTCGCCCACATCAGAGGTGGTGGTGGGAGAAAGAAAGGACTTTTCTTTCACCCACATCAGAGGCTGTGGGTGGAAAGAAAGGACTTTTCTTTCACCCGCATCAGAGGTGGTGGGGGGAAAGAAAGGAATTTTCTTTCGCCCGCATCAGAGGTGGGGGGGGGAGAAAGGACTTTGGGCAGGAAGGCTTCTTGTGGCTCCCGGGCGGCAATCCCACCGCCATCCACCCGCTCACTTGCTACGCTACCCCGCCCATGCTCGTCACTTACTTACTCCACCGTCTTTGGGTGAGTTCGGAAAAGCGGCGGCCCCGGGAGTCAGGAGAGCCGGGACAGGCTGGGAAGGGGATGGAGCTGGAAGGGGTCCCGTGGCGGAGTCTCTGTCCGCTGCGCTTGCCTCGCCCGCCAGCTCCCAATGTGCACAAGGGATGCTTTGGCGGAATGGCGCCACTCCCAGACCCCGCCGAGGGCCACACACTTGTCCGGGTGGAAGTGGTGGCTGGAAAGGCGAGCTCACTCCCCCGCCCATCTGCCCGCTAACTCGCTAAGCTACCCCACCCATGTGAGCGGCAGCGGATGGGCGGGGGAGCGAGCGATCGAAGAAGGCGCCAAAATTAAAAAGCGGGATCTTTTGAGAACGGCCCGGGACGCGGGAAAAATTATGAAAAAGCGTGCCTGTCCCACCCAATGCAGGACGTCTGGTCACCCTAGTCTTAAACCCTGGAAAGGTTCTGGATATAAAATTGACACAACAACTGGCAAGAGATGAAAGACTATTTTGTAACTGGAAAGATACTGGTTAATAATGCCATTTGATGGAAAAAAGCTAGTTAATTTTTAATGATTATTAAGTAGAGATTATAGTACCTTATAGACAGTTATATATTACCACTGAATGTTTATCCATTAACATAAATTTACTATGATACTAATAGAGAAATAATAACCCTAGTTAGGAGAAATAACCATACCATAGAAATGCTAATATACATTCTGGGTGATTGTTAAGTAGAAATGTTAATATTTCTTAGATTGTCTTAGATGTCTAATGTTTATTTTCTTAGCCCATAATTAACATTTGGGATTGAGGGAAAAGTCCTATAAATCTTATGAATAAATTATTGTTTAAAGATGGTTATAAAGTTATAATATTTTGTGGGCCTGGAGAGGAGAGGTGAGATAATAGGTAAATAACCTTTAGTTAACTACAATAATAACAATGAAATGTTAATGGACAATATTTAATGATACATACAGGTGTGTTATGGGGGGGGGGGATGCTCAGATCTTACTTAACCGAATTAATTTTAGAACATGTCATAAAGGCCTAATGGTATTGGAGATCTATTGAAATTGGAAATGAACGCCAGTAGGTGGTTGTGTCTTCTAATATAAATGATTCTAGATAAAAACATGTTTAAACAATGGTAACGAAATGAGAATTATGCTACAGGGATAGTAAAATACATAACTTTTCTTTCTTGACTTAAAATGTACAACATGATGAATGAAGTATATGTAAGGACTGTGGAAGAAACACACGGAATATATTTGTAACCAAGATGTAATGAAAGATGGTTTTTTTTCTTATATTTTTTCTGTTTAAGTAAAACAATAAAAAATTTTCTCAAAAAAAAAGAGGAGAAGTTATTTCTCATTGCAATTTTCAAAATTCTGGTCTCTGGGACCTCTTCTGCTACTTCTCCAGGGACTGACTTTGAGGTAAACATCAGACTGAAACAACATGGAAAGGATATTGCATTAGAAAAGGATAAATGCCTCAGTCTCACACACAATGCAGCATTGGTTTTGGTACAGGTATGGGTTGTGACTTTCTATGTACTTTTTTTCCCTTTCCAGGTGAAGCTTGGTTTATCTCTGACTGAATCCAGAAAGTCTAGAATTTCTACATTATAAAGGTGCTTTGAATTCATCTAACTTGTGTTGTTCTTTAAACCCATGAATTATGGATCATCTGCTTGTGCTTCTGTTGCTTCTGGGGACCGAGACAATCTCAGGAAAGCTTAGAATGAAGTGCCCACTGAATTTCAAGCACCAGGATGAAAAACAGGCATGGAGCTATTACAGTCCAGGAGATCATATCATTAGTATCATCAACACTGGAACAAAAATATTGCATACAACAATGTTGCTTTTCAACATGGAACCTCGTTATCAGTTTGAGTTGTAAGTCATTCACTGTGGTGGAGTTTCATTCTCTCTATTTGCAGTTCTCATTCTTTTCTTCTTATTTCACTGATGCCTGTATTGTAGCACCTATCTTATTTCTTGAATTGTTTTGATTTCCATTACATCCCTCTTTTCTCTCATTTTGTAGAAAAAAATCTGGAATCCAAGATGGGGCAGAAAAATAAACTCCAGATTCCATAGCTTTCCTGCTCTCTTCCTTAGCTATACTTCAGTACCCTCTTTGGTTTAAAGTAGTTATTGAATGGATTGCACTTTTCCCTGAATAGCTCATATTTATATTTTTAGAACCTCTTATTCATATTCAATGTTTGATTCTTCTAGGAACAGAGAATGACCATATTTTAGAATTGCTCTTCTGGGTCACATATGAAAAAGCCTCTTTCCATTATGATAGTTTCTATTCTAATGATTGAATGATTTTGAATCCTGATTACTTGTCAGTTGAAAATGAGTTCAGCTACGAATAATTTGATTTGTGGCTCTGAACTTTAGTGGAAAGCTATCTCCATCTCCTCTCCACAACACTCATAAAAAGGAATGCTGATGGGTAATTATTGGATCGGCATTGGCTTAAAACTGATAAGGTTTGTGGAGACAAAGCACATTAAATTGAAAAACATAATTTGCTTTTCTCTTAATGATGATGATAACATGAACATTTTTATCTTAGTTTACCTTTTGATAAGTATAGACTACTACGCAACATTTTTAATATTCAAGTGGTCAACAAGACTTCCCGGCTTCTGCACAATCTCACCCTTGGCTACAACATCCATGACAACTATATGAACACACTTTTGACTTCAGATGCTTTGATGGACATGCTGTCTACTGGAGAAGCCAATGTTCCCAACTATAGCTGTGGAAGGAAGGACAACATTTTGGCTCTTGTGGATGAAGCTTCTTATGACATCTCCACTCAGATGTCAACATTAGGAGACACCTACAAACTCCCTCAGGTTTGCATGTCTACTTTCCTATAGGTAAACTGAATGGAGTGGTGGGTGGGTATGTAATAGATCTCTTTGGAACCTAAGAACTGCCTTTCATTGTGGCCATTATATGCATCAGGGTTAGGGATTGGGAACCACAGTGATTAGGAGGTAAAGATCAAAGCAGTGATATCGTCTCATGACATTATCATCATCGATTATGGTTCTTCTGCTGCACATTTGGAAATGAGAGGAGATGCTCTATGTTCAATTAAAGGGTCTTCTGTCCAAAAGGAAAGAGGAGCAGAGATGGGACATCAACTTTTGTACATAATCTTAGCAAAAATAATATAATCCAAATGGATTATTTTACCTGTAGCTGATAAAAACACATAGAATAAAATAACAATGTTGGAAGCGACCTTGGAGGTCTTCTAGTCCAACCCCCTGCTTAAGCAGGAAACCCTACACTACTTTAGACAAATGGTTAGTGGAGGCAAATTGTTCCATTGATTAATTGTTCTAACTTTCAGGAAATTTCTCCTTAATTCTAAATTGCTTCTCTCCTTGATTAGTTTTCATCCGTTGCTTCTTGTTCTACCCTCAGGTACCTTGGATAATAGTTTGACTCCCTCTTTTTTGTGGCACTCCCTGAGATATTGGAACACTGCTATCATGTCTCCCCTAGTCCTTCTTTTCATTAAACTAGACATACCAAGTTCTTGCAACCGTTCTTCATATGTTTTAAACTCCAGTCCTCTAATCATCTTTGTTGCCCTTCTCTGCACTCTTTCTATAGTCTCATATGTCTTATGAATTCATAGGAATCACTAACATTATTCAACAACTTTATTTTTTTAAAAATACAAGCAGATTAGCCAATATGTTATTTTTTTTACCCTAAATTGTTCATGATGAAATTAATCATAAATGGCTTGAAAAGCAATAAAGCTTATGTGAAAGACTTTCTTTTTTTAAAAAAATAATTTTTTATTCTTTTTAAACAAAACAACACATACAAAACAAAGCAAGAGTGGAAAAGAAAAACAACTTTCCTCCATTTCATCATGCATGTCGTTTGGTTACAAGTTTTAAATCTATATGTTTATGTATCATTTTCTCCAACCACATGTGGATTTTAGTTCAATATTTTTTTTGCTTTGGTACAAGTCCACCACATGTGGTAGTATGATGACATTTCCAACATTTTTCGGATGTGTTCTTGGACATTCTTGCAATTCTCAATGGGGATAAATGCCACCTGTAAAACATCTTATACAAATTCTCTTTATAAGCAATTGACACTGTCATTTTATAGTTTTGAGTCCACAGTTTTTGCCATTTCTCTAATTCAATCCCATGCCCAAAGTTTTTTCCCCAAGCTAACATAGTTTCTTTGACTTGTTCCTCATGCAGTTTCACCTCTAGTAAGTAGCCATAAAGTTTTTTTAATTACCTTTTCATTGGTACCTGTTAAGATTTTATCTAATTCAGTCATTTTATCATAAAAACCCTCCTTTTTTGATCTTCAATATACCTAGAATGCATTTGCACATATAAATACCAATTAACTTTAATACCTTCCTGTTTCAAGTCTTGTATAGATTTGAGTTCACCCTCTGTATTTAATAGCTCAGCATATCAAACTGTTTGTTCCTTCTTGTATGTTATTGAATATGAAAAAGCTTCAATGGTTGATATCCAGACTGGAATTTTTAAATAGTGTAGCCTCTTAACCTTCTCCCAGTTTAATAACAAAGCCTCTCTTATATGGTGCCTCCTAAAATAACCATGCACTTTATTTCCCTTATACCATAAAAAGCATGTCATCCCAACAGCAAGTTGTGACCCTCTAGATTCAAAAGCCTACCATTTCTTAACATTACCCACTCCTTAATCCACGTCAGACTAGCTGCCTCGTAGTATAGTTCCCAATCAGGTAATCCAAACCCTCCTCTTGATTTAGCGTCCTGCAACACTTTGCATTTTATTCTTGCTTTTTTCCCTTGCCATATGAATTTCAACACCAATTTATTTAGGTCTTCCAAGTATTCTTTCCCCAACCTAATTGGGATTGTCTGGAACAGGTATAGGATTCTAGGTAAAATATTCATTTTAATTGTAGAAATTCTCCCGATCATTGATAGTTGGAGATTTTGCCATTTCACCAGGTCCGTTGCAATTTGTTGCTTCAATCTAAAATAATTATCCTCTTTGAGGGTACTGCATCTAGCTGTTAAAAAGATCCCCAAATATTTGACCTTGTTCGTAACTTGCATCTCTGAGATTTCTGCCAGTTCTTCTTTGTGCTTTATTGATATGTTCTTTGTCATGATTTTTGTTTTGTCTTTATTTATTTTCAAACCTGCTACTTTTCCATATTCCTCAATACATTCTATTAATTTAGGTGTAGATTCCAATGGCTCCTCAAGGATGAAGACTAAGTCATCTGCAAAGGCTGCAATTTGTATTCTTCTTTTTTAATAGTCATTCCCTTTATTTCTTCCTCTTCTCTGATTCTTCTGTTTAAGACTTCTAGAGTTAGGACAAAGAGCAGCGGTGACAATGGACAGCCTTGTCTTGTACCTCTCTTTATTTCAATAGGAATCTGTCAATTCTCCATTTATCATTATCTTAGCTGTTTGTTTGTGGTATACTGTTTGTATAGCTTGAATAAAGTTCTTGCCAAAGTTCATTAGTTCCATTTGTTGTATCAGGAATAACCAATTCACATTATCAAAAGCCTTCTTAGCATAAAGAAACATCAAAGCCATTTGCTTTTCAGGGTGGGCTTCATAATATTCCAAAGTGGCCAAGATTGTTCTTATATTGTCTCTAATTTGCCTCTTTGGTAGAAAACCATTTTGGTCTGAATGGATAAACTCATTTAAATATTTTTTCAGTCTCTCTGCCAGTATAGAAGCAAATAACTTATAGTCTGGGTTTAACAAGGAGATTGGTCTGAAATTCTTAATTTCCGTGTGGTCTGCCTCCTCTTTGGGTATTAATGTAATGTATGCTCCTAACCAGGAGTTGGATATTTTACTTTCAGTCATTACTTCATTCATAACTTCTAATAGGGGAAGAGACAAAGATTCCTCTAGCGTTTTGTAGAATTCCACAGGTAGGCCATCCGGGCCAGGGGCCTTCCCATTTTTTTGTCTTTTTAGCTCTTGAGTTAATTCCATCATTGTTATTCTACCTTCTAACATAGTTCTAATATCGTTGGGTATTAAGGGAAGATTAGCATTTTGTAGATATTGTTTGACTTCTTCTTCTTTAATATGTTCATACAATTTAGCATAGTAATTTTGTATGATTTTCTTCTTTTCTGCATTTCCATAATGGGTTTGTCCTTGTTCATCTTTTAGTTGTTGTAATTTTTTTGCCTCTCTTTCCTTTCTCAGTTTGTATGCCAACCATCTACCTGGTGTGTTTGCATTTTCAAAATAGTTCTGTTTAGCGCCTCTAATTTTTTGTGCCAGTTCCTCCTTTTCCAGAAAGTCTATTTTATGTTTAATTATATCCAATTTTATTTTAATCTTTTTCTTTTGTGGCGATTTCTGTAGTTCTTTTTCCAAGATACTATAAACTTTTTCTAGGTTTTTGGATGTTTGTCTTTTCTTTGAATTTCTCATCTTTGTATAGTCTATTATCAGACCTCTAGAAAAGGCCTTCATTGTATCCCAAAGGTTCTGCAAGGATGTGTCTTCTTTTTCGTTATCTTTTTGTCAATTCTTTTTCAATTTTCTTTACAGTCTTTCTCTTTCAGCATTGTGTTATTTTAAAACCATCTATATCTTGTTCTTTGTGCTCTCCATTTTATGGTCATTGGGTTGTGGTCGGCCCAAATATTTGGTTCAATTTCAACTTCTTGTATACAACCAAAAAGATCCATTGAGGTCCAAATCATATCAATTCTGGAGAATGATAGGTGTCTGTTTGAGTAGAAGGTGTACTGTTTTTTGGTGGGGTTTCTTTCTCTCCAAATATCTTTTAGATTGATTTCATCCATCATCTTAAAGAAAGATTTCGGGAGTGTTTTTCTATTTGGTTTTATTGTTTTATATGTTTTATGATCCACGTTCTGGTTTATAATGCCATTAAATCTCCCATCATACAAATATCAGCATACTCTAAGTCAATTATTTTCTTGTGGAGTTTTTATTATAAAATTCATCTTGTTTTTCGTTAGGTGCATAAATTGCAATTAAGAGTATTTTTCTTACGTTGTCCATAATTTCCACCATCAAATTTTTTCCATCCTCATCTGTATAAATTTGTTTTGCAGGGAGTTTATCTTTAATATAAAAAGTCACCCCTCTTTTCTTACAGTCTGCCAAAGAGGTGAAAGTTTTGCCAAGTTTTGGTTGTACTAATAAATAATTGTGTCTTTGTTGAATGTGTACTTCTTGTAAGCAGATTATATCTATTTTTAGCTTTTCTAATTTATGGAATATTTTCCTTCTTTTGATTACTGAATTAAGTCCATCCATCTTTATATTTTATAATTAGGATTTTTAGCTCTAGTTGTTCTTGGTTCCCATTGTTCTCTAATATCTACCCCACCTACAGCACCTTCTACAATGTCAATCCCACCTACAGCCCCTTCCACCTTCTCAGATTCAGTTATAGGTATGTCTAACAATTGCACCAGAAGTTCTTCTTTTCCAGATTTCTCAGCCTTTCCTCTCAAATGTTCTGTATAAAAGGCTTCTGCTTTCTCACTCGTATCAATTCTGTATCTTTGTCCTTTCCATATAAATATTAAACCTTCCAGTATCAGCCATCTATAATTAACTCCTAATTTAAGTAGGGTTGTAGTCAAAAATTGGTATTTTCTTCTTTTTTCTTGCACTCTTCTAGGAATTTGCTTTAAAAATACAATCTCCTTGATCTGACTATCTGAGAGACCGCCTTCTGCCAATTGCCTCCCTTCATCCCATCAGATCGCACAGAGTAGGCCTCCTCCGCATTCCATCCGCCAGTCAGTGCCGACTGGCGACTACGCGGAGGAGAGCCTTCTCAGTTGCAGCTCCAACGCTTTGGAACGATCTCCCCGTGGAGATTCGTACCCTCACCACCGTCCAGACCTTCCGCACAGCCCTCAAGATCTGGCTATCCCGTCAGGCCTGGGGATAAGATCCGAACCTTGCCCCACCCGAATGCTGAATGAATGTTGTGTTTTATTGGTTTATTTTTTATATTCACTTTTTCTTTCTTTCTTTTGTTTTGTCTTACACTCCCCTCCCATTGATTGTAAGCCGCCCTGAGTCCCCTCAGGGAAAAGGGCGGCCTATAAATGTCAATAAAGCTAAACTAAACTAAACTAAAACTTTGTATTCCAATTTTCTATCTCTTATTTTTTGCAATATTTGTAGTTTTAGTGCTTTTTAGTAAATCTTACATGGACTTCCCTTGGAAGAGAGTTTCTCATTGCATATTTTGTATTTACTCGAAACGTCTCATCTATACAATCCAGCATCTTCTCTGGATACATCTCTAAAATGTCCATCAAGATTTCAGATATTATTTGTGGCAGATTCTCTCCCTTTTCTTCTGTTATATTTTCAAATCTTAAAAAATACTCAGAACGCTCCATCTCCCATCCTATTATTGCGCTGCTTTCTATTTCCATTTCAGTCAATCAACTGTCAAGTTCTTCATCCCTCTTCTCTATTTGTTCCTCCTTTTCAGCAATTTTTTGCATTCTATCTTCTTGTTTGACAATCCAGTTTTGTATAGTTACAATCTTTCCCTCTGTTTGATCTAATTTCTGATCTATGTTTCCAATTCACTGATCCATTGTCTCCATCATCTTTTCCATGTTTTCAGACTTCTTCACTAGTTTATTTAGTTTTTCATCTGTGCTTGTTTGTAGTTTTTGTAGTTTTTCATCGGTGCTTGTTTGTCATTTTTGTATTGCTTGCATAATTGTCTCTAGTGTTGTAGCCTTCTCTTTTTCTTACTGAATCATTGTTTGTATTGATCTTTGCCCGCCTGCCAGAGAAGAGGCAAGGGTAGTAGTAGTGGAGCCCCCTGGTGCTACCTTCCAGCTCACCTTCCTGGTTTATTCTCTCCTTTTCTTTTTGAGGCTTAATCTAATTGTAGTTATCTATAAAAAAGGAAGGGGAAAAGAAAAGAAAGAAAAAAGAAGGAAGGGAAGTAAAAATTAGGTAGAGAAGCAAACAGATGCAGTTGGCAGCTATGGCAGCCAGGGGCTGGCTCTAGATCACAAGGAAAAGAGGGTTTCCCCTGTTTTCCCAGAGACTTTGCCAGTGTCTCTGGGTTCACAGGGCTTCCCCCTCCCTCCCACTGTCTCTTCAGGACAGCTTGGGTCTGATTCAGACCATCCAGACGATCAGATTCTACAACTAATCTGGAGTAACCAGAAATAGCTGCAGTGTTCCTGCGACACGTAGCTCCTACATGTGAAGGACTTTCTGAACTATTCAAAAAATTTTCCTAATGCTGCTGTCATCTATTGGCAGGTTCATCTACCCATATTAATAATTCCAACTAAACTTCAGTCGAGTTTAAGATGGCAATAGTATCTGCCAGTCTGCCTGCCTGCCTCTCTCTCTCCCTCCCTCCCTCTCTAAAATATATACTCAGATCCACTTGAGTAGAGTTGAGAGTGAGTATATGAACAAAGAATTTCTTACTGAAGGACAAGCAAGCTTTAGACAGTGTTTTGCCTAACCAAAAGCACTTAGCGTTTTGTCTTCAGTGAAACTACATCTACATGGAGGGAAGCATGCAGTGAGGTACCCAAGATTCCCTGTGCCAATTATTGGTGTTGCATTAAATCTATGGAAACTGACAGGCTCCCTAAAAATCTGTGTTTTAGAAGAGACACTTAACAAAGAGACAATTTCAATGAAAGACACCTTGAATTGTACAGCTGACAAATTATATTAGGAGTTGTGGTCTTCCTGTTTCTTCTGCAGCTGGAAAAGAAGCTAAAAACTTTGCTGCCCAAAGAAGTCAGATATTGAAGCAGAGAAAGGTACAAACATGTTAAATAAGGATGGCACATTGAAATGAATGGTCCTCTGCATATGTACTTTCAAATTGGCAAGTATCTCTAAACAGAAAGTCCTGGATATCTTAAGATACTAATTATTCAAGCAGGATATGAGTTCTGGATACAAAGGTTAAATATGGAAGAGTTAATCAAGAGTAATGAAGAGACTTCTATTTGCTGAGTTCTGGAGATCTACAAAACACATCTATAATATGAATATAAATTATATAAGAAAGAGATCAATACCTTGGACTGCAGATTAGATCATTTAGAACCTTATAATAAAATAAATATTTCCTATTTGGTCGATATTAAAAAAATTCATTCAATATGGAGCTTTATTTGAACCAAATATTTCAGTGCATAAATGGATACGTGGAACAGAGATGTAGGGGTGATAGAGAAATAATTTCTTATTCTTTTCACTTATATTCTTTTATACTCTTGTTATATAGAGTCCTGTTAATGTTATGTATTTTTATTCTTTATGGGTTTATTCTTTATTCTTTATGGGTTAATGCCTAATCAACAATAAACTATTCTAATAAATTAATGAAATTGTATGTCTTTAAAGCTAATTTTGGGGAATTGATCTGACCCCATATATAACACAACCTTGTTCATTGTTTTTTCAGATCAATTTTGAATACCTTTCAGATTTGCTGCATGATAAAAGTCAATTGCCCTTTTATCACAGTTTTTACCCAAAAAAAGGGATCCTCTACCCAGGAATTGTCCAAGTGCTCCTCCATTTCAAATGGACCCTTGTTGGTCTCTTTGCTCCAGACACAGACAATGGAGATAATTTCATGAGGACTTTTGCTCCTTTGCTTGACAAGAATGGCATTTGTGTTGTTATATCACAACAATTCTCAACAACTCAAATTACAGCACCCCATGGAGATGCTCTCTCTAAGTGGAGACAAGTCAATGTCTATATTCATTACATAGAACATGGTGCTGTTTTGGACAGAATTTTTCCTTTTCATATTATACTTACAGGTTTGCCCGGACCCATTGAAAGGAAAGTCTGGATCACAACACTCACTTCAGTATATCCATTGAGTGACCACAGAGCTCTCAGATACGTGAATAGTGTCTGGATTATTGGTCTTGAGAGAAAAAAAGAGCCAATAAAGGATGCCTTTAAACTCATTTTCTTTCTGGAACCACCCTTAGGACATCAGTCATTTCTCTGCTCTTTTTCAAAACATGTATTCTCTGTCAAAGGCCGGAAAAGATGCACTGAGAAATCACCACTGGAGATCCAACAGAATAAGGAAATCGTGTATAATTCCCACCATTGCTACAGTGCCACAAAGACTCTGGCCCATGCCTTGAATGATGCATATTCCTCCATATCCAGGAGGAGAAAGAAGGAGAGCAAAGAGAGGTTGGGGGCTCCAAAGCTGCAGCTATGGCAGGTAAGGAGTCCTGACAAGGATCCATTAATCTTAGTTCCTGTTGAGGAGAAATAATGAGAAGGAGCTGAACCATATCAACCTACTTGTGTTAACGGACTACAACAAGTTTGGCCAATCTAATCGCTTAACCAAGAGTATTCACAAGAACATGACAGATATAGTTCAATATCAAACACTGCTAAGTTAAAAATGACCCATGCATTTTTAAATAAATTCTTGTAGGTAAGGGTTTGTAGTAAATATAATAGAATTTTACCTTCATAAATTTGATGGAGCTTCTGAGATCAAATAGTCCAACCTGTCTTCTCTGCAGGAATCCCAGTTAAAGGTTTTAATGTGTTATGTAATTTTGTATGTTTTTAATGTAATGTTTAATGTAATTTTTCTTTTTCAATGTGGAAGACTTTGTACTTGCTTTTCTTCTTAAATTCCATCTAGGTTTTTTTTTAGCCCTTATTGATAAAATATTAATTTTATATTTTCTACTGGATTTTACTTAGGCACTTTTTTCTATCAGAAAATCATAATTTTTTTTCTGGAAGTGTTGTCTTTTTAAAAAGAATACAATTTTAAAGTCAGCTTTATCCACTCCATTATTATACCATTTAGACTTCATTTAACTTGGTTCCTAATCATCATATCAGAAATTAGTTCATTCATGCTTTGCTGAAATCAAGTTATAGTATATCAAGAGCAGTTCCACAATCTCTTAAAAATGTGTAATCAGAAAAGTAGGGGGAGCCCATAACTGCATAAAGAGAGCAACTCAGGTAGGATCCACCCTAAATTCTTAGATTGTAAAAAGAGTAGGTGGGACATTTGTACCTCCAGACATGCATGGCGGCCTTGCACCGCAAGATGAGCAGCATATAAATGTGATGATGATGTTGCAGCAGATTGAGGTTTGTAATCTACTTACGAAAGACCAGGACTTGAGACCACAATGGTGAGAGAAACAGGTTTATTTGATGCATCGAGTTCAGCCTGTTCACACACCGAAATCTGAACTGCCTGGGCTCTGCCCAGGATGCTACTTTTATGCCATGCTCCACACTGTGCATTCTCAAGGCGTTTCCATACACGAGACAAGCATGACATTTCGAAAAGCAGAAGTTCATTTGGAATGTTACAGCGAAGTACATAGGAGAAATACAAAAAAGAGAAGTTCCTATAATGTCTTAAGCTGTCAGCAGTTTTTCCTCTGTTCTATCAGACACCACGCCTGGCTTCCTGTGCCCCTCCTTTACAGGGTCTTGCCACACTGTTCAGCTCTATTTTTAATACTTATGAGGAAGTTGGAGAGAAAGTTCACTCCAGCTAAAAGTCAACTTTGGAACTCCAGAGCACTAGAATGAAAAACCAAACTAATATGAATTTATAAGATCCATTCTATTAAGACCACCTAACCTGGCCAGCCACTGGTGGGTTTACCTGTGCACCCCCTCCTGCATCATTCCCCCCTGTTGAAACTGCACCCAATCCTAAGATTACTGTATAGTTTCATAAATGGCAGGTTCCTCTCCATTAAGCATGAACCCAACATATTTGCTTGAGCGTCCTTCTTCTGAGCATCCCACCAGGGCCAGGACCTTTGCAGTAGCCCATTTCTCCATCAAGCGGGGTAAGGAGTTTGTGATAGTGCGGACAAAGATTGGCATAATGCAGGGGATGATTACACAGCCTGCTGCGATCAGGCCAATCAAGGCAATGATGTCCTGCAACCCTGGCAATTTTGGGAACCAGGAGTTAAAAGTGGAGGTTAAATCAAATCCTTTCCATTCCTGCCCTGGGAAATGAGTGAGTTGCCTCATTTCTGTGGTGAGCTGCTTAATGACACTTCCAGTCTCATCAATTTGAATGCAGCAATTTAACAAGTTGAACTTCCCACAGACCCTCCTTCCCTTGCGTGGAGGTAATCAAGAGCCAATGGATTTTGGTACACTGCAGTACGGAGTTTGTCAGTGGCAGTGGAGAGGATATTCAAAGATTTATCAATCCTCTCCCCAGCCAAGTCCAATACTGCCTGCAAGCGCATGATCCGGTTGATCATGTAGATTGGGGTGCGGTAACCCCATGACCCATCCTCAGCCCAAGTGGCCCTCCCATAGGTGCCTACGATTCTCTCTGGGCAACAGAAAGAATGAAGGTTTTATCCATCCAAGAACACAGGGAGGACTTCGTAGGCCAATGTGCCACGAATCCAATACATGTTCTCCGGGGCTTCCCAAGGGCCAGATGGGGTCTGTGGCTTTTTCCCATTTTGTCCTTCTGTGGACCCTGCAGACATTGAGTGCATTCCAATGGAAAGGGGGTAATGGCCTCCCTTGTGGGCCTGGGTTTTCTTGGGGCTCCCTTTTCCTTCCCTTGTGGGCCGCCCCTCCCACCCTCCTGAGGGGTCCGTGTGGGACGGGGGTTCCTACCCTGTTGTAGGAGTGGCTCCAGAACCACCGTTCCCTTTCCCTGTGTGTTTAGGGTGGCTATAGCTGTTCTGCTGAGGGTCTTGTCAAGTGTCCCCGCATGGCATTGATATGTTTCCAAGTAGTTGGATTGGGTTATCCAGACCTCCAGGCAACTGGCTTTAGCACTATTGTTGCGTGTTACACCTATGCGCCAGTACTTACTCAGATCTTGTGCATTCATGCTTGACAGATTCTCATCCTCTGACCACCATTGTAGAAACCACTGATTCCCTACATCCCCAATAAGCTGACAAGTTATCTCCACTATTATGGGAATCTGGTCATAAGTTATGTCATATTCCATTTTTCAGACTGAAATCAAGGGGTGCCCGCTTCCCCCGAGCCCTTGTCCTTTCTGGAAAGGGGTCTAGGAAGGGTCTCTGAATGGGCCTTTTGTGATGGCACCTAATGGTCAAATTGTATCGTTTGTTTGGTGCCCAAGTTGTGACATTGGGGTTCACTCGGCACTGCCAATAGTTCCCTGTCTCCTCAGAACAGGGGGATAGCCCCTCCTCCGGATGGCAATTTAATAACCAGCGTTCGTTATACATAAAATGCAGTCCCTGTTCACCCTGATAAAAGCAGTCTTTGCCAAGGGGGAAAGGGCCCTGAACCCATTTCCTCTAGCATTGGCTCAGAAGTTACCAGTGGAGGGGAGTCATTTGTAGAGGTGAGGGGCCTAGCTTCCGGTTATTGGGGAGTACCCTCATTCCCCCCTGTAGGAAAGGATGGAGCAGGAGAGGGGGTGGGATCCTCGTAATCATAGGGAACCTCCCACACCACCGGTGGGGCCTCACCCTTCATTCTGGCCAGGATTGCCTGATAGAGATAAAGAGAGTCAATGAGAAAAGAAATGAATAGGAGAAAAAACCACAATCAGAACTGCTGGCATCAGGCCGCTCCTAATGCACGCAGTTTGGCGTAGGTGCTAGTCAGTCTCCATGGTTGTGCCTGGGCGTTGGACGGGGGCAGAGTTTCCACAGTAGGCACAGTACGTTGCCTGTGCGACAGACGTCAGCATCCCGAGTGACGCCTGCAGGGGGCGCTGGTTCTTCACCACCTGTTTGTAAAGCAACAGCTTCCTGTGTGTCCACAGAAGAGGTGGCGTTCCTCCTGGTGCTTCTGGAACGTGAGGCACAGAGGCTCCATAGGTCACTGGAGGCCTTCCAATAAGCTTTAGCAGCCAATTTAAAATGGGTCCAGTGAATCCAAGGCCTAATTTCAGCTACCTTAACAACAAGGGGAGAAAAAAACAACAACAGTATACGGCCCACACCATTTAGGGCCCCATAGTTCCTTCTACCAGTCCTTCACCCAGACTTCCTGTCCTGGGTGGAAGTTGTGGACTGGAGTTACAATTACATGAGAACGACAAGACAGAACATATTTTTGCAATTGGTGGATTATGGCATTCAGGGCTTGCAACTGTTTGAGCTTCACCATGTCTGCAACTTGGGGGTGGGCAACACCTGTGGGCCAAGCAAATTAGGAACCCTCCCATACAACAATTCAAACGGCGAGACACCCAACTCCTTGGTGGGAGCGCATCTCTTTGCCAGCAACGCCATGCTGTGGGCATCAGGCCATTTGAGATGGGTTTCCTGACAAATTTTGGCCAACTTATCTTTTATGGTGTGATCTGCCCTCTTGGCCCTCACACCTGAACTGGGCCTTGACGTAGGTTATTAGCAGCACATACCTGACATTGAGAGCAATCAGCAGCTGCCAGGCTAGACAAATTGTTGATATAGACCTCCCTGAGACAAGGCTTTTTTTTTTTTGTAAAGCCATTTTTCCTAAGTGCAAATATTTATGCAGGGAGGAGACAGCACACCATGCCAACTGCTGGCGAACAAACACCCTTTTGTCCGGCAGAACCCACCACCCCTCTAGTAGTTCCACCCCTATTGCTTCAGTTTGTTGGATTCCTGACTATACGATGGGGGTTGTTCTTCCTGGGCCGGGGTCCACAGAGTGAGGCATGTGGTCTGTAGAGAAGGGGGATCCAAAGCTGCTGCTCTGGCAACTTGATCAGCTTTGTTGTTTCCTCTTTCAGCTGTTGAAACCCCTTTTTTTGATGACCCCGTACATGCATAATAGCAACTTGTTTGGGGGCCCATACCCTGTCCAGCAGACACATAATTTGGGCCATATTTGATGTCCTTTCCTCCAGCTGTGATGAGGCCTTTTTCCTGATATAAAGCTCCATGGACTTGGACGGTTAGGAAGGCCTATTTGGAATCTGTGTAAATGTTGACTCATAGATCTTGTGCCAATTCCAAAGCCTTGTGAGGGCATGTAGTTCTGCCAATTGGGCACTGGTTCCTGGTGGTAGGGGAATGGCTTCCCACACATCATCAAGGGTGACTACAGCATAAGCTGCTTTTCGCATGCCCTCATGTAGAAAGCTGGTTCCATCTGTAAAAAGAGTTGCATCTGGGTGGGAGAGGGGTTCATCCTTCAAATCTGGGCGACTGGCATAGGTTTCTTCAATTGTTTGTAAGCAATCATGGGTGATTTCAGAATCTGGTTCAGGCAATAAGATTGCTGGATTCAAAGCATATGACTGGACAAGCTTGATGAGGGGGTTATGTGTAATAAGCCCCTTGTATTGTTGTCGAAAGATGAGCTTATTGGCTTCCTGAGTAAGTAGGGCAGTTCCTGTCACAGCCTTGAGATAGGCTGGCCACCCTTTGGCCACCTGATCCAGCTGTTTGGACAAATATGCAACTGGACGATACCATGTTCCCAACTTTTGGGTCAGTACCCCAATGGCCATATTCTGCTTAGTGTCCACAAACAACTGAAAAGGCCTGTCAAGCCAGGAAACTAGGAGCCTGAGTCACAGCATGCTTCAATTCCTGAAAGCTATTCTGTTCCTCTTACTCCCACCTCAAGGGTTCCTTTTCCATTCCCCTTGGTAGCTTCATAGAGTGGCTTTGTTAACAATACGAAGTTGAGAATCCAAATGCGGCAAAACCCAGCTGCTTCCCAAAAAGCCCCTTAATTCCTTCCTATTTCGTGGGACTGGCAATTGGCAAATGGCCTCCTTCCTTTCATGGCCCAGAGTCCTTTGTCCCTATTGGATGTCGTAACCCAAATATCTAACCTCCAACTGGACTAATTGGGCTTTGGTCCGAGAGGACTTGTAGCCTTTCTCCTGTAGGAGGAGCAGTAGGGCTGCTGCATTGGCATGACAGGCTTCCTCCATCTGGTCTGTGAACAACAAGTCAGCTACATCTTGCAAAACCACATCAGGTGGGGCAATGTCTAAAAGTTCCAAATCCATGGCTAATGCAGTTCCAAATAAGGTGGGGGAGTTTTTTCAAAGCCTTGATGCAAGCGTGTCCAAGCATATTGCTGCTTTCTGCCTGTGACTGGGCATTCGAAGGCAAACAAATGCTGACTTTTCTGATGGATGGGGATTGCAAAGAAAGCATCCTTTGAATCAATGACTGAAAACCATTTCGCCTCTGCATGCCATTGAAGGGCCTCCTGTGAGATTCACGTCCCCTGGGGCAGCTTGGTGGTGGGGGAATCCCTTGGCATCCTAGGGCGGTCATCTTCCCTTTCCTCAGGGGTTGGAGCCCAATCCCGGTTGGGGCACTCTCCTTTCCAGTGGCCATGTTCGTAACAGATGGCACATCGGTTCTGTCCCAAGGGTGGGGCCCCCTTATCCCCCTCCCTAATTCCTCTTCTCCCTCCTGGCATGGTCATAATTGCTGCCACGAGCAGTTCTGCTTTTTTTTCTAGCCACTTCCATAAACTCGTTGAGGGGCTTCCCCAGTGCCCTTTCCAGCTTCTGCAGCTTGTGTCGGATGTCAGGGGCTGACTGAAAAATAAAGGCCATAGCCAGCATTCGGGCGTTTTCAGGAAGGGTGGGGTCGATTGGAGTATACATTTGGTAGGCTTCTACCAAATGAGCATTAAAAAAAAAGCCTCGGGGCTTTTGGCAGCTCCTTGAGTGATGAGGCTGGGTTTAGACATATTGGTGGCTGGATTCCCTCCCAGCCGGACAGTCCTTACAATTAACTGTTGATGATTACGTAGCAGAGTCAGCTGGTGGGGGTCATAGGGGCTCCATCTAGGGTCCCTTGAAGGGAAGCGTTGCTCAGTAAAGTCAGCCAGATTGGTGTGAGCAGGGACATCAGGTTCTAGAATGTTTGACACTGCAATTCTAATCTCCCTCTTTTCAGACTGCTCTATCTCCTCTTCCTTCTTCTCCCAAAATTCTGGTGAGCTCAGAGGGTCCCCATCACCTGTCCCTCTGACAGGACTTTCTTCTGACATCATAGAGGTCACAACGTCCAGCCCTCACTCTATCCACTCCACAGATGCTCGGCTTGTTGATGCCCTCAAGTCTCTTGAGCTACTAGGTGTAGCCCCCCTTGGCATGGTCAGGGTGAGAGTCATGGTGATCCTCTTCCTCTTCTGGCAACTCTTTTGGGGCACTAGCTAGGATTAGTGGTCTCTGCTTGGGACATTTGGGGTGTGCAACCCGAACAGCCATAAGAATACACTGTTGGTCTTTGCATTTTTTTAAGCCAAGCTGTCTCCTCAACAAATTGTACCACACGTCAATATACGGGGCCTGATCTGGATGTCCTATATCAGGATCAAACACTAACCTATGAACATTTAAAGCTATGTTGGGATCAAAAGTGCCTTTGTTGGGCCACCCAAAACCAAAAGTGGGCCATTCAGATTCACAAAACTTTTAAAGCTCATGCCTGCTTCACACAATGCCATAATCCTGAGGCATATACCCTTCTGTAAAATGATTTAACATACATTGTAAGGGTCAAGGGAACACTGCTGCCCCCACCCATGGTCCTCCCAGGGTACCAGACAACAAAGATTTAGCAATCACCCCACACAGGCTCTGACCCAGGGTACCGGATCGACACGACCACTATAGGGAAATGCAGTAGCCCCCCCTCAATCACACACACACATACACTAAACAATCCTCCCCCAAACCTTCCACCTAGCGAGGGAGATCAGGCCTCACCTCCGGCTCAACAAGGAGTCCGGGCCTAAATAGGGTTCCCACAGTACTTGCCTCATGTACTTGGCTTCCCTCCTGCGATGCTGGCCAGCCTTCAGATGCCTGGTCTCTGGTCCTTCTCTGGTGGTTCTTGGAATCACCAACCGCTGCTGCCGGAGCCCTCTGTCGCTGGAAAGTCCCTCGGATCAAGGGTCCGTTGGTGCCAGGGAGGTTCCCCCTGACAGGATGAGCCCCGACACCGGAGTGGACTTTCCAGAGCGTCCCAAAGACCCCTAAACTCCTGCCTGGCTCACCAAAAATGTTGCAGCAGATTGAGGTTTGTAATCTACTTATGAAAGACCAGGACTTGAGACCACGAAGGTGAGAGAAACAGGTTTATTTGATGCATCGAGTTCAGCATGTTCACACACCGAAATCTGAACTGCCTGGGCTCTGCCCAGGATGCTACTTTTATGCCATGTTCCACACTGTGCATTCTCAAGGCGTTTCCATACATGAGACAAGCATGAAATTTCGAAAAGCAGAAGTTCATTTGGAATGTTACAGCGAAGTACATAGGAGAAATACAAAAAAGAGAAGTTCCTATAATGTCTTAAGCTGTCAGCAGTTTTTCCTCTGTTCTATCTGACACCATGCCTGGCTTCCTGTGCCCCTCCTTTACAGGGTCTTGCCACACTGTTCAGCTCTATTTTTAATACTTATGAGGAAGTTGAAGAGAAAGTTCATTCCAGCTAAAAGTCAACTTTGGAACTCCAGAGCACTAGAATGAAAAACCAAACTAATATGTATTTATAAGGTCCATTCTATTAAGACCACCTAACCAGGCCAGCCACTGGTGGGTTTACCTGTGCACCCCCTCCTGCATCGATGATGATGATGATGATGATGATGATGATGACGACGACAGAGTGACAGACAGACACACAGACAATATTCTCTTAATTTAGTTATAAAGTGCAATTAACTCATCTGGATATATTTATAATGTGGTCTGCCTGGGAGATTAGCCTGCTCACTTTCTTGATAAATCCATGCTTTGTGATAAGCACTTATTGTTTTCAAGGAATTTATAAATATTTCTTTTCATTGTGCAGTTTATTTATGACATGCTTTAGAAGGTTTCTTATAATTAACACATTTTATCAATCATATTGTTTTGAAAAGACATTTTTTCAATATATGATTGACAAATTTTATTGAACCTTTCTTTTTCATTTTTGAAGATAGTGGTTAAACCTGTTCTGCCAACTAAGGATATTTGCAAGTAAGACCTCGGTAAAAGAAAAAGATAAATGAGAACAAAGGTTTACTGCTTTTCAAATGCCTGGATGTTTCCATTCTAGTTCCATCCTTTTCTGGAGAAGAATGAGTTTTGCAATCTTTCTGAATTCAAAGTGTACTTTGACCAAAATGGAGATTTAAAGGCTGATCTGCGTATCGCTGCCTGGGTGTCTCTCTACAAAAACAACTATCTAGGAAACAAACTGGTGACTATTGAAAAGCAAAGAGTTATTATCAATGAAGATCATCTGTCATGGCTAAAATTGCATAATGGGGTAGGTGTCTTTTCTCTATCTTCCAAAAGGTTCTGACCCATTTCATCAGGCTGAGCACCCTGGCTTCAGTGCTGAAATGGAGAAATTCCATGAAAATGGTAAGAGAGAGGCAATCCCTTAAATTCTAGGGATTGTAATCCACTTATTCCTTGTCTTCAAATAGCAAACAAGAAGGCAAATTGGTTGACCAGTGCCTGAATTCAGGTTTAGACTGAATTTGATGAAGTTGAATCAAGACTGGAGAGAGATCATTTTGTTCCAATTGGAAATAAGCTTGGGAACTTGGATTTACTTTATCCTGATTGGGATCAGTGTTCCATAGAATTTTTAAGAAACCCAGACCTGGCTAGAGTTATCTGTTCCAATCAATCATTCCACTGGGAGAATGTAATAGGCCTTCTGCTCTTATGAAGGAGGTCAAAGATTATTATTATTTTTGACATGAAGTCAAAATCACTCAATTGCTGAGTGATAACATCTTGACCCGAAAATTGAAGCACTGAAATATGATTTTGACTCAAAGAAAAGCCTCTCCTGATATCTGAATAAATAAGCAGAAGTTAAAAGGAAATGTTGCTTAGATTTGGACTATGGCTTGTAAGAAGGCTCTTCATTAAAAAAAACCCTTCAATGCAATTATTTATCTTGTTAGCTATTTCTGTCATTCTGGGAAGTAAATGAGCTCCAAATTTAACTAATAACAAATATGGGTTTGTTCTTCCAAGCCAATTGCTGTTACCTAATTGTAGTTCTTCAACAGAAAGGACCTTGTCTTGGATACCAAGCTGGGCCTTAGAAATTCCCTCAAACAGCTCAAATGTTCTGCAGCAAAAGATTCCTGACTAATATATTTTCTTTGGCATTCCTTGTTTTTCTGCTTAGCCTTTGCCCGAGTCGAAATGTGCGGAAAAATGCCATCCTGGATTTGTCAAGCAGAAGCGAGAAGGAGAACCATTTTGCTGCTATGACTGTGTTCCTTGTCCAGAGGGGACCATCTCCACTCAGGAAGGTGGGTGCCACCAAAGAAAAGAGAAGGTCTTGAGGAAGTGGATTCATCCAGGGCAATTTTCAGAAAAGTGAATAAGAAAAGATTGAATGAAGTTTGTCTCTTGACAGCTACACATTTTATTGTTCCCTCTGCACTGTGGGCAGGGTCTTAAATGTTGCTTATTTGTGAAAATAAACAAATAATCAGTTGGGAGTAATTCTGCCTTTTATGGCTCTCAACTGATTATTTGTTTATTTGTGGCCACTGCTAGAATGAGAACATTCAGATTTGGTGGTGCCTCTTCCTTGCTATACTTGGTGGTGCCTTTTCCTTACTTGCTTAGTTCGATTTATTTGTTTCGAAGTAGGGAGGCTCTGAGGCTGGCCATTTGGCAGCCAAGAACAACCTCTTATATTATGACTCTTTTTGACAGTTTAAGACATGTGAAGGTTCAGCAAGAGAGGTTGCCAAACACTGTAGAACCTCTGTCAACTGTACTCCTCTCCAGCGGTGGCCTTCAAAATTTTTAGCAAGGGGTTTTCTGGACAGTTGCTGGGTGGGTGTGGCTGTGGTGGGTGTGGTTGTTGTGGGTGTGACCTAGTTGTTCTTCCGCACCACAGAAGGGGAAGGTGTTTTTGCCTTCTCCGGGCTCTGGAGGATTTCCTTGAGCCTCTGGGAGGGCAAAAATGGCCTCCCCAGTCTCCAGAGGCCCCCTGGAGGCCAGAAATGAGCGTGTTTCTGGCTTTCCTGAATTTATGGTAAGCCTATTTTTCACCCTCCCCAAGCCTCCACACACACCCTGCACTTAGCTGCATCCAAAACAGGCCGCATGGGGACTCCTGGGAGGGGAGGGTATGGGGCGTAGTGGGTGGGGCCAGCCAGGATGGGATATGGTGCTTCTCCAAACTGAACAGAATCTTAAATAGAGGATCTCCTGAACCTGTGTGAACCTCCAGCAGCCCATCCCTGCCCCTCTCCCAAAATGACAATTTCTGACAATTCAGGTTATTCTTTCTATATTTCAGTCATGCTTTCTATGGTCAGATCTATATTTGCTAAATTTTCCTTATTGAATCATTGCTTTCAAAGGGCATGGGGGTTGCCAAACAGATTTCTGTGTGAGGTCCATTTGTGACGTGGCCTGATTCATCAACCAATTTCAGGGAGATGGAATTTTATTTATTTTCCTATGTTCTATATTGAAGTAACTAGTCCCTCAGTAGAAGAAACCAGAAGGTTTCCCTCAGTGATGAAGGTGAATACAGAGAATGAAGAGGGGTTCAAGGTTTTCTTGAAATGTGAGAGGAAAAAATAAACATTATTTTCTGTTATCCCAGATACTGAAAAATGTACCAACTGCCCAGATGATCAATATTCAAATGAGAACCGACTCCGATGTATCTCCAAAAGAATAACCTTCCTGGCCTATGAGGATCATCTGGTCATTATATTGGTCTCTTTTGCCCTAGTCCTGTTCCTAACGACAGGCCTTGTTTTAATCACATTCATTAAATATCGGGAAACACCCATTGTCAAAGCCAACAACCGGGACCTCTCCTACATCCTTCTGGTCTCCCTACTGCTTTGCTTCTTGTCTCCTCTTCTCTTCATTGGAAAACCAAGAAAAGCCACCTGTCTTCTCTGACAAATAGTTTTCAGCATTGTCTTCTCAGTAGCCGTGTCTTCTTTGTTGGCCAAAACGATCACAGTGGTATTGGCCTTCCTGGCAACAAAACCAGGAGACCGAGTGAAAAGATGGCTGAAGAAGAGCTTGGCCAATTCCATCATCCTTTCTTGTTCTGGTGTTCAGTTTTTCATTTGTGCCCTTTGGCTGGGCATTTCTCCGGCATTCCCTGACTCTGACCTGCATTCCCAGCCTGGAGAGATCATCCTTCAATGCAATGAAGGTTCTGTCACCATGTTTTATGTTGTCCTTGGCTACATGGGTTTCCTAGCTGCTGTTTGCTTCACAGTGGCTTTCCTGGCCAGAAACCTACCTGGGGCTTTCAATGAAGCCAAACTGATCACCTTCAGCATGCTGGTCTTCTGCAGTGTCTGGATCTCCTTCCTGCCCACCTACCTGAGCACCAAAGGGAAATACATGGTGGCTGTTCAGGTCTTCTCTATCTTGGCCTCTGGTGCTGGGCTTCTGGGCTGCATCTTCTTCCCCAAGTGCTATATTATCCTCCTGCGACCAGATCTAAACACTAAGGAACACTTAGTGATAAAAATAGGAAACTGATAATGAAATTGTTTCTTAGATTCATATCATTTTATTTCTTATTGCAATTATTATTGGTTTGTATGGTTCCTTTGCATGTGTTCCCTCACAATTGGGCTCACAAAACCAAATGAAATAAAAATATGACGTGTACGATTAATCAAATGAAAATCCAAAATAATCTCAAATATGAAATAAATGAATCAATAATTAATATTTGTGATTGTCCTCCTTTTCCTCAGAACACTCAGATTAACTAATATTTGGGTTAAGCAATATATCAAGAGATGGCAAATAGGAGCCATATCCTGGGCTTTGGAGTACTCTCAGCTTTTCAGATATCTTCACAGCTAGTTAGGAATGTCTCAACATCAATAGTTCTTTTTGAATTGGTCTTTTTATAACTCTGAAATTTGGGTAGTGCCGTAACTGGCGTTGCTGTTTCTCTTTCTCAGGATGTGCCCTTTCTCAGCAATTAGTTGAACTCCAGATCAAGTTCCATTTTCATCATGGATTCCTCTCTCTTGTTTCTTGGAAGGAGATGCTCAACAGTCTTTTTGACTTTCTGTGAGGAGTGTCCTGTAGCAGACACTTTTACAGCATGAGCTTTCCTGATAAGGTTTGCCTAACATTTCTCTTTGCTGTTTCTCAACCAACTAATTAAGCCTGCAGTGCTGATAATCCCAAAGGCGCTTTTTTTTCCAGGAGGATACTATACATTCTTGTTTTTTCTTTTGAAGATGTTTCATTTTTCACCCAAGTAGCTTCTTCAGCTCTGAAAAAATAGTAGGGAATGGAAGAAATTATATTACTTGTAGATAGCTGGTCATTTTAGAGGGTTGGATGCTCTGGACCCAGTGCCGAATCTGTTATTGTGTGCCTATCGAAGTTTCAGATTCATATATTGGACTCAGGGGCTGCTAATCTTGCAAAATCTAGATGACTGGTACCAAAAACTAGTATTGTCAGTAAACTGGAATGGCTACCATGACCTACAGTAATAAGGTGCACTCATAACTGTATACAGCACCTCATGGTGGACCAGTAATAACTTCAAGTAATCCACAAGGGGAGGCCCATGTAAAGCTCATTTCAATAATTCTTCCATGAGGTGGACCTGAGACAATTCTTCAAGTTTGAAAGAACTCAAACATTCATAGAAAGATAAATGTGAAAAGAGAGATCCCAAATAAAAAGCTGAAGAGATATTTCCTCTCACAGTAGTAAATCTGGCACAAATTGCCCTACACTCCTATCTCTATCCAACACCTCCTTCAAGGTCTTTTTTTTTTTTTTGGTGTCACCCACCTTCCTGAATGGAAATGGTTCCCACTGTACAAGGAACACAATAGTAGCAGCAAACTGGCTCTTCTTCTCACTTCTGCTTGCCATATCCAGGATGACAATTTTCCACACACTTGGACTGAGGCAAAGGCTAAGGACAAAAACAAGGAATGGCAAAGAAAATGTGTCTGGACGAAGCATTCTTGGAAAGTGGAGGTAAATATGAAGTTCAGCTAAGTAGTCCCACTTGAAGAAATCAGAACTCTCTAACTAGTTCAAAATGGTTTCATAAACTACAATTACGAATAGATTCATTCATTTATTTATTCTTTTTTTGCTTCTGGCATATCTCATGGCAATAAAGGACGTTGTCAGGCCCCATTTATATTCCTTTTAGAATTTTGGGCTGCCACACTTTCTCTTATTTCATTATGCTGTTTCTTTAGTATAGTTGATGGGAGAAGGGAATAGACCGGAGTGAGTATGTGGAATGTATTGTTTTCATTTTTTACTAGAAGCCAATGCCACCCTTTGTCTCCGTACCAGTACACCTGACCGGAAGCAGCTGGACATGGATGCCAGCATGGAAAAAAAGATTGGACCATGTGATGGATTGTGGGTGTGGGGACAAAATCATAAACTTTTAACTGGGTGGAATTGTGATGTCATTTCCAGTATTGGGATTAACACAGATGTGCCTAAGATGTCTGCTTTATTAAATTGGAACTTTAAGGATAGTTTTGCCTTGGTCTCTGATTTAATTCTACATGATACTTGGCACGCTGACAGACATTTCTACTTAATAAAGTCGGGAAGGATGGGTTTGAGAGAAGGTTTAAGAATTAAAGGACAACTGGTGGGTTCCTCCTCATGTCTATATTAATATGCATTCTTCTGCTCTTCAAATATCCATGATTTTAAAATACAGTGGATTTATTATATTAATTTTTAGAAAAAAAATATTATAAAAATATTATAATAAATGTTAATTTTATTAGATTTGTTAAAATAGAGTAAAACTTTGGTAAGAAGCCGAGAGTAAAACTTAAAATAATGCAGGATGTGCGGGAAAGAGGAGGTTTGAAATTACTCAATTTAAAACTATAATATGATGCAGTAGTTTTATCTATAATTAGTGATTGGATCAACTTAACAGATGATAGAATACTCAATATTGAAGGGTATGATTTGGTATATGGTTGGCATGCTTATTTGCTATATAACAAAAAGGTGGATAAGAACTTTAAAAGTTATATTTTAAGGAATGCCTTACTGCGGGTTTGGAAAAAATATCAATATAAACTAAATGATAAGTTACCTATGTGGGCTATCCCTAGACATGCAATAGAAAATATGAACATAGTACAAATCAGGATATAATTACTTATAGGCAGCTTCTTACTGTAGAAAGAGAAAGAAACTGAAATCTTTGGATGTATTAAAAAAGGAAAAGGTAATTCAAACATGGTTTCAATACGGGCAGTTACAGGCTAGATGGAAAATAGATTTAAAAACTGGCTTTATGCAAGTTGAGGATAATTTATTTAAACTGGTGGCCTTCCAGCTTCAGCGTACCTTGGAGGAAGCTAACTATCTTGACCCCTTCCAGTCAGGCTTCAGGCCCGGTTACAGCACAGAAACCGCTTTGGTCGCATTGACCGATGATCTCTGGAGAGCCAGAGATGGAGGCCACGCGTCCATCCTGGTTCTCCTTGACCTCTCAGTGGCTTTCGATACCATCGACCATGGTATCCTTCTGCGACGACTGCGGGAGGTGGGGGTGGGCGGCACTGTTCTGCAGTGGTTCTCCTCCTACCTCTCGGACAGGTCGCAGTCGGTGTCGGTGGGGGGGCAGAGATCGTCCCTGAGGCCCCTAACTTATGGGGTGCCGCAGGGTTCGGTCTTATCCCCCCTGCTGTTTAACATATACATGAAACCGCTGGGCGAGATCATTCGGAGGCACGGGATAAAATACCATCAATACGCGGACGATACTCAGTTGTATCTGTCCGCCCCGTGCCAACTCAATGAAGCGGTGGACGTGATGAACCGGGGTCTCGAGGCTGTTAAAGACTGGATGAGAGCTAACAAACTGGTACTCAACCCGGACAAGACCGAGTGGCTGTTGTGTTTTCCTCCCAACAATCTGGCTGACGTTCCATCGCTCAGGCTGGGGGGTCAAAATTTATACCCCTCAGACAGGGTCCGCAACTTGGGAGTCCTCCTGGACCCACAGCTGAGTTTCGACCACCACTTATCAGCTGTGACCAGGGGGGCATTTGCCCAGGTTCGCCTGGTGCGCCAGTTGCGGCCCTACCTGAACCGGGAGGCCCTCACAACAGTCACTCGAGCCCTTGTGATCTCTAGGCTGGAATACTGCAATGTGCTCTACATGGGGCTGCCCTTGAAGAGCATCCGGCGACTTCAGCTAGTCCAAAATGCAGCCGCGCGAGTGATTGTGGGCGCACCACGGTTCGCCCACATAACACCGATCCTCCGTGAGCTGCGCTGGCTACCTGTTGGTCTCCGGGTGCACTTCAAGGTCCTTCTTACCACCTATAAAGCGCTCCATGGTAGTGGATCTGGCTATTTGAGAGACCGCCTTCTGCTGATTACCTCCCTTCGTCCCATCAGATCGCATAGAGTAGGCCTCCTCCGAATTCCATCCGCCAGTCAGTGCCGACTGGCGACTACGCGGAGGAGAGCCTTCTCAGTTGCAGCCCCGACGCTATGGAACAATCTCCCCGTGGAGATCCGTACCCTCACCACCGTCCAGGCCTTCCGCACAGCCCTCAAGATCTGGCTATCCCGTCAGGCCTGGGGATAAGATTTTACTCTCGCCCCTCCCGAATGTTGAATGAATGTTGGGTTTTTATTGTTAATTATTTTTATTCACATTTTCTTTTTGTGTTTTGTCCTGCACTCCCCTCCCCTATCATTGTAAGCCGCCCTGAGTCCCCTCAGGGAAAAGGGCGGCCTATAAATGCTAATAAAAAAAATAAAATAAACAAATAAGAGACCAAAGTTCAATGCATATAAAAAGATTATATAATGTAATAATAGAAATTGACTCTGAAACAGAACTAGTTAAAGACTGTATGATTAAATGGGCTCAAAATGTTGAAGAACCAATAATGTTGGATACATGGGAGAAGATATGGGTGAGAAATGTAAAATTTACACAGGCCCAAAACCTGAGAGAAAATTTTTATAAGATGTTTTTCAGATGCCATCTAGATCCCCCCAAAAATGGCTTCTATGTATTTGAATTTACAATCTAAATGCTGGAGATGTGATTCTATGGACGCTACATATTTTCATATATGGTGGACTTGGAAAAAGGTTAAGGCATTCTGAATAAAAATATGGTAGATTATGCAAAATGTTCTCAAAAAAATGATAAAGTTCACCCCCCAGCTATTTTTGTTAGGTATAATTACTGACTGTACAGCAGTAAGGTTTAAGGTTTTATTTCGTTTGTATGCCGCCCTATTTCCGAGAGACTCAGGGCGGCTAACAATCTGAAGGGGAAGGGGGGTACAAAATAAAATAAAAAGACAAACAATTTAAAACTACAGCAACAGTCGTAACCTCGGATGGGACTGGAAGATTCAACAGCCCCAGGCCTGCCGGAACAGCCAGGTCTTAGTTGCTTTGCGGAAAGCCGGAAGGGAGGTGAGGGTCCGGATCTCAACGGGGAGATCGTTCCAGAGGGCCAGAGCAGCCACAGAGAAGGCCCTCCCCCGGGGAGTTGCCAGCCGACATTGGCTGGCAGATGGGATTTGGAGGAGGCCTAGTCTGTGGGATCTAATAGGTCTTTGGGAGGTAATTGGTAGGAGGCGGTCTCTCAAGTACCCAGGTCCGATACCATGTAGGGCTTTAAAAGTAACGACTAGCACCTTGAAGCGTGTCCGGAGACCAATGAGCAGCCAGTGCAGCTCGCGGAGGATAGGTGTGACGTGGGTATACCGAGGTGCACCCACAATCGCTCGTGCGGCTGCATTCTGGACAAGCTGAACTCTTCGAACACTCTTCAAGGGCAGCCCCATGTAGAGCGTGTCTTGAGGTTACGAGGGCGTGAGTGACTATCTGAAGGGCCTCCCGGTCCAGATAGGGTCGCAATTGATGCACCAGGCGAACCTGGGCAAAGGTCCCCCTGGTCACAGCCGACAGATGGTGCTCTAAAGTCAGCTGCGGATCCAGGAGGACTCCCAAATTGCGAACCCTCTCTGAGGGGCGTATAATTTCACCCCCCAGGCTGAGAGATGGAATAGCTGGACCATCTTTGGGAGGGAGCATCAATAGCCACTCGGTCTTGTCGGGATTGAGTGTAAGCTTGTTCGTTCCCATCCAGACCCTAACAGCCTCCAGGCACTGGCACATCACTTCTACCACTTCACTGAGTTGGCACGGGGCGGACAGATACAACTGTGTATCATTCGCATATTGGTGATATTTAATCCCATGCCGGCGTATGATCTCACCCAGCAGCTTCATGTAGATGTTAAATAGGAGGGGGGACAGGACCGAACCCTGCGGCACCCCATAGTTGTGGGGCCTAGGGGTCGACCTCTGCCCTCCGACCAACACCGAATGCGGCCTGTCCGAGAGGTAGGAGGAGAACCACCGAAGGATGGTGCCTCCCACTCCCACCTCCCGCAACCGTCACAGAAGGATACCATGATCGATGGTATTGAAGGCCGCTGAGAGGTCAAGGAGCACTAAGATAGAGGAGTGACCCCTATCCCTGGCTCTCCAGAGGTCATCGATCAGCGCGACCAAAGCAGTTTCCGTGCTGTAGCCAGGCCTGAATGCTGTAGCCAGGCCAGAGTGAAAGGAGTCCAGATAATCGGTTTCATCCAAGGACCGTCGGAGTTGAAAGGCCACCACTTTCTCGATTCAGCGGACGCAATAAGAGCAGCAAAATGCACACATTTTGCTGCCCATATTGCCATGAGATAGGCTCTGATATGGGCTCTCATCAGTGCTCGGTCTGACTCAGAGTTACTGGCCTTCCAGCGGCGCTCTAGGCATCTCTTCTGGCACTTCATCTCCCGGAGTTCCTCAGTGAACCAAGGAGCCCTCCTGGATCCGCTACCTCGGAGAGGCCACAAAGGCGCAATCCAGTTTAGAGCCCCCGCCGCCGCTGTATTCCAAGCAGCGACTAAGGACTCCACCGAACTGTGGACGAGGGCGTCAGGTATTTCTCCAAGCGCCGTATGAAATCCCATAGGGTCCATCAGGCGCCTGGGGCGGAACCACCTAATCGGTTCCTCCTCCCTACAGTGGGGGATTGGTTTCCAAAAGTCAAGCCTCAGTAGGAAGTGATCAGACCATGACAAGGGCAAGATTTTAATACCCCTCAAATCTAGATCACCTCTCCACTGCTCTGAGAGGAATACAAGGTCGAGTGTGTGACCTGCTGAGTGAGTCAAACCCCGGATTTCTTGGGTCAAGTCCATGGCCGTCATGGAAGCCATGAACTCCTGCACCCTGTCAGAGCATTCACCGAGCGAAGGCAGGTTGAAATCCCCCAGCACCATAAGCCTGGGGAACTCAACCACCAGCTCGGCTACTGACTCGAGGAGTGAGGGGAGGGCTGTGGCAACGCTGTTGGGAGGAAGGCATGTTAACAACAAGCCCACTTGACCCGCAAGGTCCAACTTCACCAACAAGGACTCACACCCGACAAGCTCTGGAGGAGGGATCCTACGAGGAACTAATGACCCTCAGATGATGATAGCCACTCCCCCACCCCTTTTCTGGGGTCACGGCTGATGAAGCACCTGAAACCCTCCTGGGCACATTTCAGTGAGGGGGACTCCTCCCTCCGGGCCCAGCCAGGTTTCAATAATACATGCCAGGTCTGCCCCCTCATCTAATATTAGGTCCCGGACGAGGGGAGCCTTGTGAACCACAGACCTGGCATTTAGCAACAACAGCCTGAGACCAGGGCCCTGACAACTCTCGCCATCTGGCCTTGGAGTGGAACTAATAGTGTCGGAAGGAGGGATCACTGTGACGTAGTGGACCCTCCTTCCCCAGTAATGGCTAGCACTAAAGTTCCCGCCGTACCTGCCCCTCCCCATCATGACCATAATGTTCCGGCCCATCCCCGTGGCTGTAGACCACATTCCCCCCCCCCTGTAGCCTCCGCTCTCTCCGGCAGGCCATTTGAATCAAGCATTCTAGGACTGGAGGTAGGCCTGGGCCCCCTAGCACTTCTGCAATAGCACTCAGTGTAGGAGGCACCAGGCTATAATCCCAGTCCTTTCAAACATACATATCCATTCACCCAAGCAGTCCCCAAATAGCAGTTAAAAACACAGAATACAATGATAATAAGTTAATAAAGAGTGGGATCATTCACTCCATTACAACATACCACATGCACTCACCATACCAAAGGGAAAATTGCGCTGTTGTTAAAAAAAAGTGCGAATTCTAATAGATTTGTGGGTGGGTTCGCCAAGAGTCCAGTCAGGAGGGTTTCGCGAAGATATAAAGGGGAAGTAATTTTCTTCCTTGCGCGGGAGATGATATAAGTGATATTGCAAAAGAGAGGTCCAGAAAGTTCCAGGAGGGCTATGATGGAATGCCTTAAGTCCAATGTCCAATATCCAGTGTCGAACAGGCATGAGTAGAAAGCCAGTTAGAAGAGCCCCGTCTGAGTAGGAGCAAACCGAGGACCAGAGAAAAAGGGAAAGGCTGCAGTATAGAGAAGGCCTAGAGGGTGTCCTAAGGGGCCAGGTTAACGGCCACAAGGCCAACTGCCAGGTCTTATGTTGCCCCATGACAAATCTCAGGATCCTCTATGAAGCCAGCCAGCAGAGTCAGATGTCAAAGGAGATAGGGGCATAGATGACAAAACACACCAGGAGCGACCAGCATTGCGCTTCGCTGAGATAGAGGAGAGGAGAGGGGACGCCTGAGGAGATTACGGCAGCTGAGGCATGATTAACTTGATTTTGCACTTGATAACTGCAGCTAGATTGTTGGTGGCACAATACTGGAAGAAGGAAGATTTGCCAACTATCCAAGAATGGACATTGAAGGTCACAAACTTAGCAGAGATGGCTAAAATATCTGCATATCTTAAGGACTATTCAAATGAGAGATATAAACGAGATTGGAAAAAATGGATTGACTATATTCAAAATAAATATGGGTCTAGGAAATTTCAGATAGCTTATGATTAAGATCAGAAATGATACAAATTGTTTATAGTTAGCTTAGCAAGGAGGAGCTAAGCTCAATTCAAAGACGTTATTAATTTTCTACTTTCTCTTTAAGTATATTTTAAACTGTATTTGTTAAAGATTTATACCTTGTATTGGTTCTGGGAAGTCAAGGGGGGGGAAGGTTGGGGGGGTTGGGGGGAGGGTGGGAGGGAGCGGAGTTTACTTAGTTGGAGGAAGCATGTTGGACTTTAAGGTATTATGATTGTACATGTATACTGCTATTTTTTCTTTTTTATGTATATTGAAATGGAATTATAAATGCCATCAACACAAAAGGGAGTTTGTTCAGAAGCTGAAATACACCAAGTGAATTAGAGGAAGTGTGGGAAGCAGAGGAGAGAAGAAAGATAGGAAGAGAGGGACAGGAGAGAGGGTGAGCGGGGGGAGATCAGGTGTACAAGGAGGAGTGATAAGGGTAGAGAGGAGAACGAAAAAGGAAGGGGAAGTAGAGTAGAAAATGGTGGAGGGAGGAAAGGATGTAGAAAGGGGAAGGAGAGAGGGGAAAGAAAGTGTCGTATAAGGTATAAATATGGTGCATGGAGAGCAGAAGAGCCAATAACTTTTTCTTTCTTTCTTTGGTAGTTGATGGTAAGATGAATTTATGTAATTACTTAATAATACAACATGATATTGACTATGTAATAGTATACATGTGATTATATGCTATGAAAATGGAAAATAAAATTTTTTTCTATCGGAAAAAAAATAGAGTAAAACTTTGATAAAGAAATAAATATCTTTCCAAGTCAATCCTTACAAATACATGTCAATGTATTTATTTTTAAAATTTATATTGCCGCTCATTCTCCCATGGCGACTCAATGTGGCTTGCAGAACATAAAACCTCATTTAAAACAATAAAACATTAAACTAATAAAAAATCAAATAAATATAATAAAATATAATAAAAACACTCCCCACCTCGGCAATAGCAGTTCACATGAGCCATTTAATGGGCTCCATCCCACTCTCGGTTCCCCAGACCAACTGGCAGAACCAGGACTTCAGCGCCTAATAGAACTAATAGACCCAATAGAAAAGAAAATCACAAACAGGCCCAACTTTTGCCATTAGAAAGGGTTTAAGGATACATGGATTACTTCCTTGCTTTTGGAAGACAGGCAACACTTGAGTTTAGTGCCACCAACACAGAATGTCAACAAATTACATCACTCTGCATGATCTTACACTAGAGAAGTCATTACATTGAAGGACAGCAGAAGTCAATTCCCTGGATGTTGAACTATATTCATCCAACATCACTTTCTGGACAAGACCTGACAGGAAATGATCACAACTACTACACAACAATGTAGATCTTCCCCCAAAGGTAGGATTTTTCTCTAAGGTGTTCTTTTCCAGCTACTCCTTTGAAAATGGAGTCCAGAAGAAATCTGGGGTTCACAGAAGAGAAGTTACTTCTCACCGTAATTTTCAAAATTCTGGTCTCTGGGACCTCTTCTGCTGCTTCTCCAGGGACTGACCTTGAGGTAAACATCAGACTGAAACAACATGGAAGGGATATTGCATTAGAAAAGGATAAATACCTCAGCCTCACACACAGGGCAGCACTGGTTTTGGTACAGGTATGGACTATGTCTTTGAATGTACGTTCTTTCCTTTCCAGGTGAAGCTTGGTTTATCTCTGCCTGAATCCAAAAAGTCTAGAATTTCTACATTATAAAGGTCCTTCCAATTTATCTAACTATTATTGTTCTTTAGACCCATGAATTATGGATCTTCTGCTTGTGCTTCTATTGCTTCTTGTGTCCCAACCAATCTCAGGAAAGCTTAGAATGAAGTGCCCGCTGAATTTCGAGCACCAGGATGAAAAAAAGGCATGGAGCTATTACAGTCCAGGAGATCATATCATTAGTATCATCAGCACTGGAACAAAAATATTGCATATAACAGTGTTGCTTTTCAACATGGAACCTCGTTATCAGTTTGAGTTGTAAGTCATTCACTGTGGTGGAGTTTCATTCCCTCAATTTGCAGTTCTCATTCTTTTCTTCTTTTTTCACTGAGGCCTGTATAGTAGCATCTATCTTATTTCTTGAATTGTTTTGATTTCCATTACATCCCTCTTTTCTCTCATTTTGTAGAAAAAATCTGGAATCTAAGATGGGGCAGAAAAATAAACTCCCCGAAAAAAGTCCAGATTCCATAGCTTTCCTGCTCTCTTCCTTAGCTATACTTCAGTACCATCTTTGGTTTAAAGTAGTTAATGAATGGATTGCACTTGCCCCTCACTATATGCACTAGCTCATATTTATATTTTTACAACCCCTCTTTCATATTCAATGCTTGATCCTTCTAGGAACAGAGAATGACCATATTTTAGAATTGCTCTCCTGGGTCACATATGAAAAAGCCTCTTTCCATTATGATAGTTTCTATTTTAATGACTGAATAATTTTGAATACTGGATAATTCCAAATTGAATATGAGTTTTGCTACAAATAATTTGATTTGTGGTTCTGAACTTTAGTGGAAAGCTATCTCCTCTCCCCAACACTCATTAAAAGAGATACTGATCTTACCCATTATGACCCTTTTGGATTGGCATTGGTTCTGGACTGAGAAAGCTTGTGGAGACAAAGACGAATAAATTGAAAAGAATATTTTGCTTTTTCTCTTAATGATGATGATGATAACATGAACATTTCTATCTTAGTTTACCTTTTGATAAGTATAAACTACTACGCAAAATTTTTAATATTCAAGAGGTCAACAAGACTCCCCGGCTTCTGCACAATCTCACCCTTGGCTACAACATCCATGACAACTATTTGAACACACTTCTGACTTCAGATGCCTTAATGGACATGCTGTCTACTGGAGAAGCCAATGTTCCCAACTATAGCTGTGGAAGGAAGGACAACATTTTGGCTCTTGTCGATGATGCTAATTATGACATCTCCACCCAGATGTCAACATTGGGAGACATCTCCAAAGTCCCTCAGGTTTGTATGTCTTCTTTCCTATAGGTATTACTTTCCTATAGGTAAACTGAAAAGAGTGGTGGGTCAGTATGTGATACATCACTTTAGAACTTAAGAAGTGGTTTTCATCATGGCCATTGTATGCATCAGGGTTAGGAACCTGGATCCGCAGTGATTAGGAGGTAAAGATGAAAGCAGTGATATTGTCTCATGACATTATTATCATTGATTATGGTTCTTCTGCTGCTCATTTGGAAATACAAGGAGAGGCTCTGCGTTCAGTCAAAGGCTCTTTCTGTCCAAAAGGAAGGTGGAGCACAGAAGGGATATCCACTTTTATACATAATCTTAGCAAAAATAATATAATCCAAATGGATTATTTTACCTGTAGCTGATTAAAATCACACAACTCTTATGAATTCATAGGGATCACTTTCATTAATCAACAACTTTATTTTAAAAAATTACAAACAGATTAGCCAACAGGTTAATTTATTTTCACCCTAAAGCTACCTGTGACAAAACTCATTATAAATGGCTTGAAGAGCAATAAAGCTTCTGTGAGGGACTTTCTGAACTATTCTAAAACTTTCCCTAATGCTGCTGTCCTCTATTGGCAGGTTCATTTACACATATTAATAATTTCCACTAACCTTCAGTCAGTTTAAGATGGCAGTAGTGTCTGTCTGTCTGTCTGTCTGTCTGTCTGTCTGTCTGTCTGTCTGTCTGTCTGTCTGTGTATCTATCTATCTATCTCATTTCATTTTTCATTTTATTAGGGTTTATAGGCCGCCCTTTTCCCTGAGGGGACTCAGGGCGGCTTACAATCACCAGAGAGGGGGAGCAAATCAAAATAAACAATATACAAACAAAATAAAGTAATAAAAACACAACTTGCATTCAACATTCAACACTCGGGTGGGGCAAATTAGAGACTTATCCCCAGGCCTGTTGGGAGAGCCAGATCTTGAGGGCTGCGCGGAAGGCCTGGAAGGCCTATCTATCTATCTATCTATCTATCTATCTATCTATCTATCTATCTATCTATCTACCTACCTACCTACCTACCTACCTACCTACCTACCTACCTACCTATCTATCGAAATTTACTGACCCATTGGTCTAATAGGCATTGTGGCTAAAATATATGCTCAGATCCTCTTGAGGTAGAGTTGAAAGTGGCTATATGAACAAATAATTCCTTGCTAAAGGACAATCAAGCTTTAGACAGTGTTTTGCCTAACCAAGAGAACTTTGCATCTAGTCCTCAATGAAACTCCATATACATGGAGGGAAGCATATAGTGAGGTACTCAAGATTCTGTCTTAGGCCCATTGCCCAATTATTTGCATTCCATTAAATCTATGGAAACTGACAGACTCCCAAAAAATCTGTGTTTTAGAAGAGACAATTAAAAAAGACACAATTTCAGTGAAAGACACCTTGAATTGTACAGCTGAGAAATTTTATTAGGTGTTGTGGTCTTCCTGTTTCTTCTGCAGCTGGAAAAGAAGCTAAAAACTTTGCTGTCCAAAGAAATCAGATATTGAAGCAGAGAAAGATACGAACATGCTCAATAAGGATAGCACATTGAACTGAATGTTCCTCTGCAAATGTAGTTCCAAATTGGCAAGTATCTTGATGTAGAAAGGCCTGAGTATCTTAAGGTGGTATTTACTCAAGCAGGATATGAGCACTGTATACAAAGGTTAAATATGGAAGATTTAATCAAGAATCTTGTAATGAAGAGACTTGCATTTGCTGAGTCCTGGAGATAGACCAAACACATCTATTATTGGAATATAAATTAGATTAAAAAAAAAAAGATCAGTGCCTTGGACTGCAGATTAGAGGATTAAGAACCTTATAATAAAATAAATATTTCCTGTTTGATCGATATTAAAAAATGCATTTAATATGGATCTTTATTTGACCCAAATATTTCAGTGCACAAATGGACATGTGGACCGGAGATGTAGGGGTGATAGAGAAATCATTTCTCATTCTTTTTACTTTTTTCTTTTATATTCTTATTATATACAGTCTTGTTATTGTTAAATATTTTCATTCTTTATTTTCATATGTGTTAATGGCTAATCAACAATAAGCTATTCTAATAAGTTCATGAAATTGTATTTCTTTGAAGTTAATATTTGGGAAGTGATCTGACTCCAAAATTAATGTAGCATTCTTCATTGTTTTTTCAGATCAGTTTTGAATACCTTTCAGATTTGCTGCATGATAAAAGTAAATTGCCCTTTTATCACAGATTTTACCCCCAAAAAGGGGTCCTCTACCAGGGAATTGTCCAAGTGCTCCTCCATTTCAGATGGACCCTTGTTGGTCTCTTTGCTCCAGACACAGAGAATGGAGACAATTTCATGAGGACTTTTGCTCCTTTGCTTGACAGGAATGGCATTTGTGTTGTTATGACACAACAATTCTCAACAACTCAACTTACAGCACCCCATGGAGATGCTCTCTCTAAGTGGAGAAAAGTCAATGTCTATATTCATTTCATAGAACTTGGTGCTGTTTTGGACAGAATTCTACCTTTTCATGTTATACTTAGGCGTTTACCCGGACCCATTGAAAAGAAAATCTGGATCACAACACTCAAATCAGTATATCCATTGAGAGACCACAGAGCTCTCAGATATGTGAATAGTATCTGGACTGTTGATTTTGAAAGAAAAAAGGGGCCAATAAAGGATGCCTTTAAACTCACATTCTTTGTGGAACCACCCTTAGGACGTCAGTCATTTCTCTGCTCTTTTTCAAAGGATGTATTCTCTGTCAAAGGCCGGAAAAGATGCACTGAGAAATCACCACTGGAGAGCCAACAGAAGAAGGAAATCGTGTGGAATTACCACCATTGCTACAGTGCCATTAAGACTCTGGCCCATGCCTTGAATGCTGCATATTCCTCCATATCCAGGAGGAGAAGGAAGGAGAGCAATGGGAGTTTGGGGGCACCAAGGCTGCAGCCATGGCAGGTAAGGGGTCCTGACAAGGATCCATTAATCTTAGTTCCTTTTGAGAAGAAATAAAAAGGAGAAGGAGGAGAACCGTATCAACCTAGTTGTGTTTAACAAGACTACAAAACGTTTGGGAAATGTAATTACTTATGCCAGGTGTGGGTTTCAAATGGTTTTACTACTGTATTGGTGGGTTTGGCTAGAATGGGGGGCATGTGACTGAATGTGCATGGCCAGCTTGATGTCACTCACGCACACTTAGTCACATGACCCTCACCATACCCGGTTCACTGAAATCAGACCATCTTATTTGTCTCTTGAGAAACCTATCTGTGGGTCAAAAAGCAATAGTGAGAACTGTACACAGAACCACTGATTTATTCAAAATTGGGAAAGGTGTCCGGCAAGGCTGTATGCTGCCACTGTGTCTATTTAACTTATATGCAGAGCACATCATGAGAAAGGCGGTGCTTGATGAATCAAAAATTGGAATTGCATATGTTGGGAGAAATCTCAATCTCAGATATGCAGAAGATACCACTCTAATGGCAGAAAGTGAAGAGGAACTAAAGAGGATATTGATGCGGGCAAAGGAGAGTGCAAAATTTGGCTTGAAACATTAAGGAAACTGAGATCCTGGCATCAGGCTCTCTCAATTCCTGATAAATAGATGGAGAAGAAATGGAGGTAGTGATAGATTTTATTTTCCTGGGCTTCAAGATCAGCACAAATGGGAACTGCAGCCAAGAAATTAAAAGACGCTTGATCCTGTGGAGAAAAGCTATGGCAAATCTTAACAGGTTACTAAAAAGCAGCAAAAAAGTGTGTGTATAGTGAAGGCTATGGTTTTCCCAGTTGCAATGTATGGCTGTGAAAGTTGGACCATAAGAAAGGCTGAGCGCCAAAGAATGGAGGGCTTTGGAGAAGATTCCTGCGAGTCCCTTGGACTGCAAGGCAATCAAACCAGTCTTAGAGGAGCTCAACCCTGACCACTCTTTAGAAAGCCAGATCCTGAAGATGAAACTCAAATACTTTGGTCAATTAATGAGAAGGAAGGACTCAATTGAGAACAGTTTAATGCTGGAAAGATTGAGGGCAAAAGGTGGATGCATTTGCTTTCTTTCTCTGAACATCCCACTTCTGATTTGGTTTTTAATCAACTGCGATTTTGGTATGATTATCAGAAATATTTTTATCAAGGTTGATAGCGTCCTTCATCCTTGCTCTGCGTTTCATTTTTCTTCTTCAATGTGGAAGACTTTGTACTTGCTTTTCTTCTTAATTTCCATCTTGTGTTTTTTAGCCTGTATTGATAAAATATTATTTTTTTATTTTCTACTGGATTTTATTATGCCCTTTTTTCTATAGGGAAGTCATAAATATTTTTCTGGAAGTGTTGTCTTTTTAAAAAGAATACAATTTTAAAGTCAGTTTTATCCACTTCATTATTATACCATCCAGACTTCATTTAACTCAGTTCCTAATCATCACATCAGGAATTAGTTCATTTATGCTTTGCTGAAGTCAAGTTACAGTATATCATCAGCATTTCCGCAGTCTGTTAAAAATGTGTAATCAGAAAAGGAGGGGGAGCCCAAAACTACAAAGAGAGAACAACTCAGGTAGGATCCACCCTAAATTCTCACATTGTAAAAAGAGTAGTTGGGACATTTGTACCTCCAGACATGCATGGTGGCCTTGCACCGCAAGATGAGCAGCATATAAATTTGATGGTGATGATGATGATGATGACGATGACGACAGAGAGACAGAGAGACAGAGAGACAGAGAGACACACAGACAATATTCTCTTAATGTAGTTATAAAGTGCAATTAACTCATTTGGATATATTTATAAAGTGGTCTTCCTGGGTGATTAGCCTGTTCACTTTCTTGATTAATCCATGCTTTGTGATAAGCACTTATTGTTTTCAAGGAATTTGTAAATATTTATTTTTGTTGTGCAGTTTATTTATGACCTGCTTTAGAAAGTTTCTTATAATTAACACGTTTTATCAATCATATTGTTTTGAAAATATATTTTGTCAATGTATGATTGACAAATTTTATTGAACCTTTCTTTTTCATTTTTGAAGATAATGGTTAAACCTGTTCTACCACTAAGGATATTTGCAAGTTAGACCTCTGTAAAAGAAAAACATGAATGAGAACAAATGACTAATTTTACCAGGTTTACTGCTTTTGAAATGCCTGGATGTTCCCATTGCAGTTCCATCCTTTTCTCGAGAAAAATGAATATTGCAATCTTTCTGAATTCAAACTGTACTTGGACCAAAATGGAGATTTAAAGGCAGATCTGAGAATCTCTACATGGGTGTCTGGTGACCACTACAATGGAAAAAAACTGTTGACTGTTGAAAAGCAGAGACTTATTATCAATGAGGATCGTCTGTCATGGCTAAAGTTTTTCAACGGGGTAGGATAAATTTTGGTATGTTTTTTCGTTGTAATCAGGCTGAGCACTCTGGCACAATGCTGAAATGGAGAAGCTCCATGAAAACGGTAAGAGAGGGTGAATCCCTCAAGTGCTAGGGATTGTGATCCACTTCTTCCTTGTCTTCAAATAGCAAACAAGAAGGTAAATTGATTGACCAGTGCCTGAATTCAGGGTTAGACTGAATTTGATGAAGTTGAATGAAGACTGGAGAGATGTCCTTTTGTTCCTCTTGGAAATAAGCTTTGGAACTTGGATTCACCTTGTCCTGGTTGGTCCCAGTGTCCCATAGAAGGATAGGGCAAGAAGGTTCTAGAAAACTCAGACCTGGCTAGAGTTATCTATTCCAATCTTTCATCCCACTGCAATAATGTAATTGGCCTTCTGCTCTTTTGAAGGAGATCCAAGATTGTTTTCTTTTTAACATGGAGTCAAAATGACTCAATTGCTGAGTGATAACATCCTAACCCAAAAAACCTGAAATGCTGAAATATGATTTTGACTCAAAGAAAAGCCTTTCCTGATATTTGAAAAAAAACGAGGGAAAATTAAAAGGAAATGTTGCTTTGATTTGGTCTGTGGCTTGTAAGAATGCACTTCATTTAAAACCCCCTGAATACAATTATTTATCTTGTTTGTTAGCAATTTCTATCATTCTGGGAATAAAATGAGCTCCAAATTTAACTAATAACAAATATGGGTTTGTTCTTTCAAGCCAGTTGCTGTTACCTAATTGTAGTTCTTCAGCAGAAAAGACATTGTCTTGGATACCTAGCTGGACCTTAGAAATTCCATCACACAAGTCACAGGTTCTGAAGTAAAGATTCCTGACTTAGGGACATGTCCTCATGATTTCACCTCTACCTCATATCATTATAGTTCTAGAAACTCACAGGAACTATTATTTCAAGAGTGTGTCAGCATGTCAGGATGGTTAATGCTAATACATTTTCTTTGGCATTCCTTGTTTTTCTGCTTAGCCTTTGCCCGAATCGAAATGTGTGGAAAAATGCCATCCTGGATTTGTCAAGCAGAAGCGTGAAGGAGAGCCATTTTGCTGCTACGACTGTGTTCCTTGTCCGGAGGGGACCATCTCTACTCAGGAAGGTGGGAGAAGACCTTGAGGAAGTGGATTCATCCAAGGCAATTTTCATAAAAGTGAATAAGAGAAGATTGAAACAAGCTTGTCTCTTGACAGCTGCACAATTTAGTGTTCCCTCTGGACTGTGGGCAGGGTCTTAAATGTTGCCTATTTGTGAAAATAAACAAATAATCAGCTGGGTGTCATTCTGTCTTTTATGACTCTCAACTGATTTGTTTATTTTCAAAAATATGCAGAATTTAAGACCCTGGACACAGTATAGATTGAGTGATCAATTGTGTAGTTCTCGAGAGACTAGATTCTTTCAATCTTCTGTTTGGGGCAGACCTTCCGGGTCCTTTCCTCTGAGCATCTTGTTTAGTCATTCATGGAATTATAATGCTTGGAATAACAACAATGGAAACGGTTTCTGCATAAAGTCTATGATGGAATAGTGAATAGATCAAAAACTACCACATTTGGTATTTCTGCCCATCTGGATCAAAAAAGAAATATAGCCATAGATCACATATGTCAAGCTTGATCGTGTCACATGATGTATCATGACCTGTCACAACATTTTTTGCCTTTGTGTAGCTGGGGTGGGTGTGATCTGCTTGTGATGCATCCGGCCCGTGGGCAGCCGGTTGAACACTCCTGCCATAGATGGATGGGAAAATCCACGATGTATACCATACATACAAAGTAAATCCCACACAGCTGAAGTGATCCAGACAATTCCAATTGGGGCTTTTGTGTGCAAGTTTCAGTTATCTTCTGTGTAATGATTATTCCCATTATGAAGGAATTCCTTACTTGCTTAGTTCGAGTTATTTGTTTTGAAGTAGGGAGGCTCGGAGGGTGGCAATTTGGAAGCTAGGAAAAACCTTTTGTATTATGACTCTTTTTGTCTGTTTTATGCATGTGAAGGTTCAGCAAGAGAAGTTTCCAAATGTTGAAGAACCTCCGTCAACTGTACCCCTCTCCAGCCATGGGCTTCAAAGATTTTAGCAAGGGGTTCCCTGCCTGGTTGCTGGGTGGATGTGGCCATGGTGGATGTGTCCTAGTTGGCCTCCTGCACCATGGAAGGGGGGGTTGAACTCCCCAGGATCTGGAGGCCCTCTGGAGGCCAGAAATGGGCCCATTTCGGTCTCCCCCAATTTCTGATAAGCCTGTTTTTCACTCTCCCCGAGCCTGACCTTACCTGCATCCTAAACATGAGGATTCTTGGGAGGGGAAGGTATGAGGTGGGGTGGGTGGGGTGGGTGGGGTGGGCAGAGCTAGCCAGGTTGGGATTTGGAGGGTTTCTGAACTGCACCAAATCTTATCTAGAGGTTCTACAGAATCCCTGTGAAAACTCCACAGCCCACCCCTGCCCCTCTCACAAAATCACAATTTCTGACAATTCAGGTTCTTCTTCCTGTGTTTCAGTCATGCCTTCTATTATAAATCTGTATTTGCTGAATTTTCCTTACTGAATCACTGCTTTCAAAGGGCATGGAGGTGACCAAACAGATTTCTGTGTGAGGTCCAGGGGTGGGTTTCAACCGGTTCGCGGCGGTCCCTGCGATCCGGTTGGTCGCCGAACCCGGAAGTAAGTAACTTCTGAGAACAGCGAAGGCCCCCCCGCTCCCGCACGCCCGTGCGCGCGCCCGCTCCTTACCCAGTTTTGCCGAATTCTGCGCTTCCACGCATGCGCAGGATGCATACAGCGCCTGCGCGATCCTCCAGGAGCAGCTGGAGCATCGCACAGACGCTAGTACGCATGTGCGCACCGCACGCATGCACACGCATGCCACGCGCATGCGCAAGGACGCCACCGGCCTCGTTCCAACCAAACTGGTTGGAACGGGGGAGAAACCCACCGCTGGTGAGGTCCATTTGTGACGTGGCCTGATTCATTAAGCAACTTCAGGGAGATGGAATTTTATTTATTTTTCTATGTTCCATATCGAAGTAACTATTGCCTCAGTAGAAGAAACCAGAAAGTTTCTCTCACTGATGAAGGTGAATACAGAGAATGAAGAGGGGTTCAAGGTTTTCTTGAAATTTGAGAGGAAAAAATAAACATTATTTTCTGTTATCCCAGATTCTGAAAAATGTACCAACTGCCCAGATGATCAATATTCAACTGAGAACCGACTCCGTTGTATCTCTAAACACATCACCTTCCTGGCCTATGAGGAACTTCTGGCCATTATATTGGTCTCTTTTGCCCTAGTCTTGTTCCTAACCACAGGTCTTGTTTTAATTGCATTTATTCAATACCGAGAAACACCCACTGTCAAAGCCAACAACCGGGACCTCTCCTACATCCTTCTGGTCTCCCTCTTGCTTTGCTTCTTGTCTCCTCTTCTCTTCATTGGACAACCAAGAAAAGCCACCTGTCTTCTCCGACAAATAGTTTTCAGCATTATCTTCTCAGTAGCCGTGTCTTCTTTGTTAGCAAAAACGATCACAGTGGTATTGGCCTTCCTGGCAACAAAACCAGGAAACCGAGTGAAAAGATGGCTGAAGAAGAGCTTGGCCAATTCCATCATCCTTTCTTGTTCTGGTGTTCAGTTTTTCATTTGTGCCCTTTGGCTGGGAGTTTCTCCTGCATTCCCTGAATCTGACCTGCATTCCCAGCCTAGAGAGATCTTCCTTCAATGCAATGAAGGTTCTGTCACCATGTTTTATGTTGTCCTTGGCTACATGGGTTTCCTAGCTGCTGTTTGCTTCACAGTGGCTTTCCTAGCCAGAAACCTACCTGGGGCTTTCAATGAAGCCAAGCTGATCACCTTCAGCATGCTGGTCTTCTGCAGTGTCTGGATCTCCTTCCTGCCCACCTACATGAGCACCAAAGGGAAATACATGGTGGCTGTTCAGGTCTTCTCTATCTTGGTCTCTGGTGCTGGGCTTCTGGGCTGCATCTTCTTCCCCAAGTGCTATATTATCCTCCTGAAACCAGAGCTAAACACTAAGGAACACTTAGTGATAAAAATAGGAAACTGATAATGAAATTGTTTCTTAGATTCATATCATTTCATTTCTTATTGCAATTATTATTGGTTTGTATTCTTCCATTGCATGTTTTCCCTCACAATTGGGCTTATTTAAAACCAAATGAAATAAAAATATAAAGTGTAAGATTAATTAAAAAAATCAAAAATAATCTCAAACATGAAATAAATGAATTAATAATTAATATTTGTGTTTGTCCACTTTTTCCTAAGAACACTCAGATAGCTAATATTTCGGTTAAGCAATATATCAAGAGAAGGCAAATAGGAGCTATATCCTTGGCTTTGGAGTACACTCAGCTTTTCAGATATCTTCAAAGTTAGTTAGTAATATCTCAACATCAATAGTTCTTTTTGAATTGGTCTTTTTATACTTCTGAAATTTGGGTAATGCCCTAACTGGCATTGGTGCTCCTACTCTTTCTTGGGATGTGCCCATGGGCAACAATTAGTTGAACACAGAGAAGGTGGGGCTTAGCAGTGAGAAGACGGAGTTTCAGGCTATTCCTGAAATTCCTCTATACCGAAGGATTTTTGGACGGGTTTTTGGACCCTAGCTGTCCCGGAGACGACAGTGAAAGGTGAGGGGAGACCCAGGACCTCAGAGACATTCGCAAAGTCTCTGGGGGGGAGTATTAACCCCTCGTGCCAATTCCTTTCTGGATTAGCTGCGTGCTAATTGAAACTGCAGGTTGCCCCTAAGAATGGCAGAAGTGATGTCATCTGGTAAGCTGATTTTATTATTCAAGAGAGACTGTCCGCACTAAAAGCTTAAGCTAATTGAAACCAAAAAATAGAAGAATCTAGCGGCGAATTCGTCTTTTTTAAATGGATTTATGGCTGGTGGCTACTTTATTTCTTAAACGCTTCAAGGAACGCTTCGGCAGCCCTCCCCACTGACTCTTTCTAAGTGGATCGTAAAGTCAACTTTCTACTAATTAGCCCTTCATGATCCGACATTTTTATTACTTGGCTGTATTTATGATCAGATAAGATTGCACAGTTTCCAGCGTGTTTTTACTTGCAATTTCTAACTACGACACATCATGGCGTCTGAAAATACTTCTAAGGTCTCACTCCAGATTCTTTTTTCCACATGTCGAGAGCTTTTTGACTCTTTTCAGAGATTGGAAAGAAAATTGGATCATCTGATTTTAAAATATGAAGGAAAAACTGAGATTGTTGAATGTTTGAATGTTCCTGAAATACAAATGGAAAATGTGAGAAATGGCGTCTGGTCTATCTCAGAGGAAGAAAGGAGGGGGGGAGCTATAAAGAAGATTCATTTAAAGAGACAGAGTGCAGGAGAAATGAAAACTCCACCCTTGAGAATTAAAGTCAATTTGGAAAGTTTTACAAGCCCGGGACAACATTATTATTTCATCACTGACACTCAGAGCCAAAAGGTGCGAAGATATCTTTGTCTGGACTTGCTTATAAAAACATTTGGTAAATTTATCCAACGAATGGCAATTGGATTGAGAAAATTTTGCTATTGGAGGGACACAGGCTGACAGATGGAAGAACACAATTTAAAATTAGCTAAATCTGATTACTTTAATTTGTAATAGATATAGCTGAATAATAATTGATATTGATGGTAATGTATATAATGTGGAATTGGCTGATAGATTGAAGAATACAATTGAAAACTAGCTAAACCTAATTGCTCTTTTTGTAACAGATATAGCTGAATAATAATTGATATTGATAGTAATGTATATAATGTGGAGTCGATATGATAAATAACAATTGGATATGAGAAAACATTTTTGGATTATACATAAAGAGTATTAATTACAATAATTATCACTATTATAAAAACTAAATAAAATACATACAATCAAATGTTAATCAATACTGGGAAAATGTTATGATATATGATATAACTAAATATTATGGATGCTCAGCTAAGGATAGGAGAATTTGATGTTAATAGAGGATTTTACAAGTAAGTAAATGAAATGTCAGCATGTTTTATGGATTAATTCTTTGGCATAGCTAAGGATGAAGGATGTTTAAATAACTATAGGTAATTAAAACTGGAGGTATAATGATGTTAATATGGTAAACATTTGAGTTAAGATATTTGAATTAATATGAGTTAATGGAAGAGAAGCACCAAAGCATGTTGTAACCAGTTGATATACTTCTTCTTTTTTATAATAGATACCTGTGTTCTGTTTTTTTTCCTGCCTTGTCCTTTGTCGTTTTTGTCTTTTTTTGTTCTTTTTTTTTTTTTTTGCCTTTCCTTTTTGATTTTTTTCTTTTCCCACTGGTGTGGGCAGGTATTGTTCAAGATTATTACTTGCATTAATATTTTTAAATAATAATTACAGTCAAATGAAAATGGATATATAATAATGCTTGAGTTAATATGAGTTATGTTTGTTGACCGTGGAGGATCTGTAATCGATTGATACATTTTCTACAGATGTAAAGAAAGATGCTGTACTTGTTTCAATTAAAATTAAAAAAAACATTTATTAAAAAAAAACAATTAGTTGAACACCAAATCAAGTTACCTGCTCATCATGGCTTCCTCTGTCTAGTTCCAGTTTCTTGGAAGGAGATGCACAAAAGTCTTTTTGAGTTCCAGTGAAGAGTGTCCTGTAGGGAACACTTTTATAGCCTGAGCTTTCCTGACAAGGTTTGCCTAGAATTTCTCTTTGCTCCTTCCCAACCAACTGATTAAGCTTGCAGTACTGATAATCCCAAAGGTGCTTCTTTTTCCAGGAGGATACTAGGCTTTCTTGTTTTTTCTTTTGAAGATGTTTCGCTTTTCATCCAAGAAGCTTCTTCAGCTCTGAAAGAATATTAGGGAATGGAAGGAATTATATTACTTGTAGATAGGTGGTCATTTGTAATCTTTGAGAGGGTTGGATGCTCTGAAACCAGTGCCAAGTCTGTTATTGTGTACCTATTGAAGTTTCAGATTCATATATTGGACTCAGGGGCTGCTAATCTTGCAAAATCTAGATGACTGGTACCAAAAATTAGTATCATAAGTAAACTGGAATGGCTACCATGACCTATGGTAATATGGTTTCAATAAGGTGCACTCATAACGGTATACAGCACCTCATGGTGGACCAGTAATAAATTCAAGTAATCCACAAGGGGAGGCCCATGTAAAGCTCCTTTCAACAATTCTTCCGTGAGTTGGACCTGAGACAATTCTTCAAGTTTCAAAGAACTCAAACATTCATAGAAAGATAAATGTGGAAAGAGAGATCCCAAATAAAAACCTGAAGAGATATTTCCTCTCACAGTAGTAAATCTGGCACAAATTGCCCTACACTCCTATCTCTATCCAACACCTCCTTCAAGGTCTATTTATTTTTGGTGTCACCCACCTTCCTAAATGGAAATGGTTCCCTCTGTACAAGGAACACAATAGTAGCAGCAAACTGGCTCTTCCCATTTCTGCTTGCCATATCCAGGATGACAATTTCCCACACACTTGGACTGAGGCAAAGGCTAAGGCCAAAAAAATAGGAATGGCAAAGAAAATGTGTCTGTACTAAGCATCCATGGAAAATAGAGGTAAATATGAAGTTCAGCTAAGTAGTCTCTGGGCTTCACTTGAAGAAATCAAAACTCTCCAACTAGTTCAAAATGGTTTCATAAACTAAAATTACGAACAGATTCATTTATTTATTTATTCTTTTTTTTGTTTTTGGCATATCTCATGGCAATAAAGGACGTTTCTACTGAATAAAGTGTGGAAGGATGGGTTTGAGAGAAGATTTAAGAATTAAATGACAACTGGTGGGTTCCTCCTCATGTCTATATTTATATGCATTCTTCTGTTCTTCAAACATCCATGATTTTAAAATACAATGGATTTATTATATTAATTTTTAGAAAAAATATAATAAATGTTAATTCTATTAGATTTGTTAAAATAGAGTAAAATTTTGATGAAGAAAGAAATCTCTTTCCAAGTCAATCCTTACAAATACACGTCAATGTATTTATTTATTAAATTTATATTGCCGCCCATTCTCCCATGGCGACTCAAGGTGGTTTGCAGAACATAAAATGTCATTTAAAACAATAAAACATTAAACTAATTAAAAATCAAGTACATTAATATAATAAAATAGAATAAAATCACCCCCATCCCAGCAACAGCAGATAACATGAGCCATTTAATGGACTCAATCCCACTCTGGGTTCCCCAGACCAACTGGCAGAACCAGGATTTCAGCGCCTAATAGACCTAATAGACCCAATAGAAAAGGAAATCACAAACAGGCCCAACTTTTGCCATTAGAAAGGGTTTAAGGATATATGGATTACTTCCTTGCTTTTGGAAGACAGGCAGCACTTGCGTTTAGTGCCACCAACACAGAATGTCAACTAATTACATCACTCTGCATGATCTTCCACTAGCGAAGTCATTACATTGAAGGATAGCAGAAGTCAATTCCATGGATGTTGAATTATATTCATCGAACATCACTTTCTGGATAAGGCCTGACAGGAAAGGACCACAACTACTACACAACAATGTAGATCTGCCCCCAAGGGTAGGATTTTTCTCTAAGGTGCTCTTATCCAGCTATTCCTTTGAAAATTGAGTCCAGAAAAAATCTAGGGTTCATAGAGGAGAAGTTACTTCTCACTGTAATTTTCAAAATTGTTCTCTCTGGGACCTCTACTGCTACTTCTCCAGGGACTGACTTTGAGATAAACATCAGACTGAAACAACATGGAAGGGATATTGCATTAGAAAAGGATAAATACCTCAGCCTCACACACAGGGCAGCACTGGTTTTGGTACAGGTATGGACTGTTTCTTTGAATTTACTTTTTCTCATTTCCAGGTGAAGCTTGGTTTATCTCTGTCTGAATGCATAAAGTCTAGAATTTCTATATTACTACGATCCTTCCAAATTATTTAATTTATATTGTTCTTTAGATCCATCAATTATGGATCTTCTGCTTGTGTTTCTGTTGCTTCTCGTGTCCCAGCCAATCTCGGGAAAGCTTAGAATGAAGTGCCCGCTGAATTTCGAGCACCAGGATGAAAAAAAAGCATGGAGCTATTACAGTCCAGGAGATCATATAATAAGTATCATCAGCACTGGAACAAAAATATTGCAAACAACAATGTTGCTTTTCAACATGGAACCTCATTATCAGTTTGAGTTGTAAGTCCTTCACTGTGGTGGAGTTTCATTCCCTCTATCTGCACTCCTCATTCTTTTCTTCTTTTTTCACTGATGCTTGTATTGCAGCACCTTATTTCTTGAATTGTTTTGATTTCCATTACATCCCTCATTTCTCTCATTTTGTAGAAAAATTCTGGAATCCAAGATGGGGCAGAAAAATAAACTCCCCCCCAAAAAAGTCCAGATTCCATAGGTTTCCTGCTCCATTCCTTAGCTGTACTTCAGTACCACCTTTATATTGAAATTGTTATTGAATGGATTGCACTTGCCGCTGAAAAGCTCATATTTATATTTTTACAACCCCTCGTTCATATTGAATGCTTGATCCTTCTAGGACGAGAGAATGGCCATATGTTAGAATTGCTCTTCTGGGTCACATATGAAAAAGCCTCTTTCCATTATGATAGTTACTATTTTAATGATTGAATGATTTAGAATCCTGGTAACTTGCAAGTTGAAAATGAGTTCTGCTACAAATTATTTGATTTGTGGTTCTGAATTTTAGTGGAAAGCTATCTCCATCTCCTCTCCCCAGCACTTATTAAAAGAAATGCTGATGTTACCCATTATTACCCCTTTTGGATTGGCATTGGCTTAAGGCTGAGAAAGCTTGTGGAGACAAAGATGAACACATTGAAAAGAATATTTTGCTTTTTCTCTTAATGATGATGATGATAACATGAACATTTTTATCTTAGTTTGCCTTTTAATAAGCATAGATTACTACGCAAAATTTTTAATATTCAAGAGGTCAACAAGACTCCCCGGCTTCTGCACAATCTCACCCTTGGCTACAACATCCATGACAACTATTTGAACACACTTTTGACTTCAGATGCCTTGCTGGACATGCTCTCCATGGGAGAAGCCAATGTCCCCAACTACAGCTGTGGAAGGAAGGACAATATTTTGGTTCTTGTAGATGAAGCTGATTATGACATCTCCATTCATATGTCAACATTGGGAGACATCTACAAAGTCCCTCAGGTTTGTATGTCTACTTTCCTATAGGTACTACTTTCCGATAGGTAAACTGAATGGAGTGGTGGGTCAGTATGTGATAGATCACTTTCGAACTTAAAAACTGCTTTTTATCATGGCCATTATACGCATCAGGGTTAGGAATTGGGATCCACAGTGATTAGGAGGTAAAGATGAAAGCAGTGATATCCTCTCATGACATTATCATCTTTGATTATAGTTCTTCTGCTGCACATTTGGAAATGGGAGGAGAGGCTCTGTGTTCAATCAGAGGATCTTTCTGTCCAAAAAGAAGGTGGAGAAGAGATGGGACATCAACTTTTGTACATAATATTAGCAAAAAAACAATATAATCCAAATGGATTATTTTACCTGTAACTGATTAAAATCACATAAGTCTTATTAGTTCATAGGGATCACTTTCATTAATCAACCACCTTATTTTTAAAATTGCAAACCGATTAGCCAACAGGTTAATTTATTTTAATCCCAAAGCTATCTATGACAAAATTCATTATAAATGACTTGAAGAGCAATAAAGTTTCTGTGAAGGACTTTCTGAACTATTCAAAAAAATTCCCTAATGCTGCTGTCCTCTATTGGCAGGTTCATTTACACATATTAATAATTCCCACTAACATTCAGTCAGTTTAAGATAGTAGTAATGTATGTATGTATGTATGTATGTATGTATGTATGTATGTATGTATGTATGTATGTATCTATCTATCTATCTATCTATCTATCTATCTATCTATCTATCAATCAATCATCTATCTATCTATCATAATTTACTGACCCATTGGTCTAATAGGCATTGTGGCCAAAATATATGCATAGATCGTCTTGAGGTAGAGTTGAAAGTGGGTATATGAACAAATAATTCCTTGCTAAAGGACAATCAAGCTTTAGACAGTGTTTTGCCTAACCAAGAGAACTTTGCATCTAGTCCTCAATGAAACTCCATATATATGGAGGGAAGCATGCAGTGAGGTACCCAAGATTCTGTCTTAGGCCCATTGCCCAATTATTGTTGTTCCGTTAAATCTATGGAAACTAACAGACTCCCTAAAAATCTGTGTTTTAGAAGAGACAATTAAAAAAGACACAATTTCAGTGAAAGACACCTTGAATTGTACAGCTGACAAATTTTATTAGGAGGTGTGGTCTTCCTGTTTCTTGTGCAGCTGGAAAAGAAGCTAAAAACTTTGCTGTCCAAAGAAATCAGATATTGAAGCAGAGAAAGATACAAACATGCTCAATAAGGATGGCACATTGAATTGAATGGTCCTCTGCAAATGTAGTTCCAAATTGGCAAATATCTTGATGTAGAAAGGCCTGAATATCTTTAGGTGGTATTTACTCAAGCAGGATATGAGCACTGGATACAAAGGTTAAATATGGAAGATTTAATCAAGAGCCTTGTAATGAAGAGACTTGTATTTGCTGAGTCTCGGAGATAGACCAAACACATCTAATATTTGAATATAAATTAGATAAGAAAGAAACCAGTTCCTTGGACTGCAGATTAGATGATTAAGAAACTTATAATAAAATAAATATTTCCTGTTTGATCGATATTAAAAAAATGCATTTAATATGGATCTTTATTTGGACCAAATATTTCAGTTCACAAATGGATATGTGGACCGGAGATGTAGGCGTGATAGAGAAATCATTTCTTATTCTTTTCACTTTTTTCTTTTATATTCTTATTATATAAGGACTTGTTAATGTTAAATATTTTCATTCTTTATTTTCATATGTGTTAACGGCTAATCAACAATAAACTATTCTAATAAGTTCATGAAATTGTATTTCTTTGACGTTAATATTTGGGAAGTGATCTTACTCCAAAAATAATGCAGCGTTCTTCATTGTTTTTTCAGATCAGTTTTGAATACCTTTCAGATTTGCTGCATGATAAAAGTCAATTGCCCTTTTATCACAGATTTTACCCCCAAAAAGGGGTCCTCTACCAAGGAATTGTCCAAGTGCTCCTCCATTTCAGATGGACCCTTGTTGGCCTCTTTGCTCCAGACACAGACAATGGAGACAATTTCATGAGAACTTTTGTTCCTTTGCTTGACAGGAATGGCATTTGTGTTGTTATATCACAACAATTCTCAACAACTCAACTTACAGTACCCCATGGAGATGCTCTCTCTAAGTGGAGACAAGTCAATGTTTATATTCATTTTATAGAACTTGGTGCTGTTTTGGACAGAATTCTTCCTTTTCATATTATATTTAGGCGTTTGTCCGGACGCATTGAAAGTAAAGTCTGGATCACCACACTCACTTCAGTATATCCATTGAGATACCACAGATCTCTCAGATATGTGAATAGTATCTGGCTTGTTGATTTTGAGAGAAAAAAGGAGCCGATAAAGGATGCCTTTAAACTCACTTTCTTTGTGGAACCACCCTTAGGATATCAGTCATTTCTGTGCTCTTTTTCAAAGCATGTATTCTCTGTCAAAGGCCGGAAAAGATGCACTGAGAAATCACCACTGGAGATCCAAGAGAAAAAAGAAATTGTGTGGAATAAACACCATTGCTACAGTGCCATTAAGACTCTGGCCCATGCCTTGAATGCGGCATATTCCTCCATATCCAGGAGGAGAAGGAAGGAGAGCAATGGGAGTTTGGGGGCACCAAGGCTGCAGCCATGGCAGGTATGGGGAGCCTGACAAGGATCCATTAATCTTAGTTCCTTTTGAGAAGAAATGAAAAGGAGGTGGGGGGGAACCGTATCAATCTTCTTGTGTTTAACAAGACTACAAAAGGTTTGGGAAATGTAGTTGCTTATACCAGGGATGGGTTTCGAATTTTTTTACTAGTTTATTTGTGGGTGTGGCTAGAATGGGATGCATGTGACTGAGTGGGCATGGCCAGCTTGATGTCACTCACAGACACTTAGTCACATGACCCCCACCAAACCTGGTTCACCAAAACCAGACCATTTTATTTGTCTCTTGAGAAACCTTTCTGTGGGTCAAGGAGCAACAGTGAGAACACTACATGGAACCATTGATTTATTCAAAATTGGGAAAGGTGTCCGGCAAAGCTGTATGCTGTCACTGTGCCTATTTAACTTATATGCAAAGCACATCATGAGAAGGGCGGGGCTAGATGAATCGAAAATTGGAATTAAGATTGTCGGAAGAAATATCACCAACCTCAGATATGCAGATGATACTACTCTAATGGCAGAAAGTGAAGAGGAACTAAAGAGCCTCTTGATGCGGGTGAAGGAGATTGCAAAATTTGGCTTGAAACGTTAAGAAAACTAAGATCCTGGCATCTGGCCCTCTCAATTCCTGGTAAATAGATGGAAAAGAAATGGAGGTAGTGATAGATTTTATTTTGCTGGGCTCCAAGATCAGCACTGATGGGAACTGCAGCCAAAATATTAAAAGATGCTTAATCCTGGGGAGGAAAGCTATGGTAAATCTAAACAGGTTACTAAAAAGCAGCAAAAAATGTGTGTATAGTCAAGGCTATGGTTTCCCCGTTGCAATGTAAGGCTGTGAAAGTTGGGCCATAAGAAAGGCTGAGCGCCAAAGAATGGAGGCCTTTGAACTATGGTGCTGGAGAAGATTCCTGCAAGTCCCTTGGACTGCAAGGCAATCAAACCAGTCTTAGAGGAGCTCAACCCTGACCACTCTTTAGAAAGCCAGATCCTGAAGATGAAACTCAAATACTTTGGTCAATTAATGAGAAGGAAGGACTCAATTGAGAACAGTTTAATGCTGGAAAGATTGAGGGCAAAAGGTGGATGCATTTGCTTTCTTTCTCTGAACATCCCTCTTCTGATTTGGCTTTTAATCAACTGTTATTTTGATATGATTATCAGAAATATTTTTATCAAGGTTGATAGCGTCCATCATCCTTGCTCTGCATTTCATTTTTCTTCTTCAATGTGGAAGACTTTCTACTTGCTTTTCCTCTTAAATTACATCTGTTTTTTTTTAGCCCTTATTGATAAAATATTATTGTTTTTATTTTCTACTCGATTTTATTATGCCCTTTTTTCTATAGGGAAGTCATAAATGTTTTTCTGGAAGTGTTGTCTTTTTAAAAAGAATACAGCTTTAAAGTCAGTTTTATCCACTTCATTATTATACTATACAGACTTCATTTAACTCAGTTCCTAATTATCACATCAGGAATTAGTTGATTCATGCTTTGCTGAAGTCAAGTTACAGTATATCATCAGCAGTTCCACATTAAAACTGTGTAATCAGAAAAGCAGGGGGAGGCCATAACTACATAAAGAGAGCAACTGGGGTAGGATCTCCCCTAAATTCTCACATTGTAAAAAGAGTAGTTGGGACATTTGTACCTACAAAAATGCATGGTGGCCTTGCACCGCAAGATGAGCAGCATATAAATGTGATGATGATGATGATGATGATGATGATGATGATGATGATGATGATGATGATGATGATAGAGTGACAGACAGACACAGACAATATTCTCTTAATTTAGTTATAAAGTGCAATTAACTCATCTGGATATATTCATAATGTGGTCTGCCTGGGAGATTAGCCTGGTCACTTTCATGATAAATCCATTCTTTGTGAGAAGCACTTATTGTATTCAAGGAATTTATAAGTATTTCTTTTCGTTTTGCAGTTTATTTATGACCTGATTTAGAAGGTTTCTTATAATTAAGAAACTTTTTCATTTTTGAAGATAATGGTTAAACCTGTTCTACCACTAAGGATATTTGCAAGTTAGACCTCTGTAAAAGAAAAAGATAAATGAGAACAAAGGATTAATTTACCAGGTTTACTACTTTTGAAATGCCTGGATGTTCCCATTGTAGTTCCATCCTTTTGTGGAGAAGAATGAATTTTGCAATCTATCTGAATTCAAACTGTACTTGGACCAAAATGGAGATTTAAAGGCAGATCTGAGTATCTCTATCTGGGTGCCTGGTGACCACTACTACGGAAAAAAAATGTTGACTGTTGAAAAGCAGAGACTTATTATCAGTGAAGATCATCTGTTACGGCTAAAGTTTTCCAATGGGGTAGGAGAAATATTGGTATATTTTTTCTATGTGATCAGGCTGAGCAGTCTGCCTCAGTGCTGAAACAGAGGAGCTGTATGCAAATTGTGAGAGAGGGCGAAGCCCTAAAGTGCTAGGGACTGTCATCCACTTCTTCCTTGTCTTCAAATAGCAAACAAGAAGGCAAATTGATTGACCACTGTCTGAATTAGGTTGGATTCACCTTGTCGTGGTTGGGCCCAATGTCCCATAGAAAGGCAGGGCAAGAAGTTTCTAAGAAACTCAGACTTGGCTAGAGTTATCTATTCCAATCTTTCATCCCACTGCGATAATGTAATTGACCTTCTGCTCTTATGAAGGAGATCCAAGATTGTTTTCTTTTTAACATGGAATCAAAATGACTCAATTGCTGAGTGATAACACCTTAGCCCAGAAAACTGAAACACTGAAATATGATTTTGACTCAAAGAAAAGCCTTTCCTGATATTTGAAAAAATGAGGGACAAATTAAAAGGAAATGTTGCTTAGATTTGGGCTGTGACTTGTAAGAAGGCACTTCATTTAAAAACCCCTGATTACAATTTTTTATTTTGATTGTTAGCTATTTCTGTCATTCTGGGAAGAAAATGAACTCCAAATTTAACTAATAACAAATATGGGTTTGTTCTTCCAAGCCAGTTGCTGTTACCTAATTGTAGTTCTTCAGCAGAAAAAATATTGTCTTGGATACCTAGCTGGACCTCAGACGATTCACACGTTCTGAAGCAACGTTCCGAAGCAAAAGATTCCTGACACCCTTTCTGAGGGACATGTCCTCATGACTTCACCTCTACCTCATATCATTATAGTTCTAGAAACTCAGCAATAACTTTTAGTTCAAGAGTATGACAGAATGTCAGGATGATTAATGCTAACACATTTTCTTTGGCATTCCTTGTTTTTCTGCTTAGCCTTTGCCTGAGTCCAAATGTGTGGAAAAATGTGATCCTGGATTTGTCAAGCAGAAGCGAGAAGGAGAGCCATTTTGCTGCTACGACTGTGTTCCTTGTCCGGAGGGGACCATTTCTACTCAGGAAGGTGGGTGTCACCAAAGAAAAGAGAAGGCCTTGAGGAAGTGGATTCATCCAGGCAATTTTCATAAAAGTGAATAAGAGAAAATTGAAACAAGCTTGTTTCTCGACAGCTACACAATTTATTGTTCCCTCTGGACTGTGGGCAGGGTCTGAAATGTTGCCTATTTGTGAAAATAAACAAATAATCACCTGGGTGTCATTCTGTCTTTTATGACTCTCAACTGATTATTTGTTTATTTTCAAAAATACGCAGAATTTAAGACCATGGCCACAGTATAGATTGAGTGATCAATTGTGTAGTTGTCGTGAGATTAGATTCTTTCAATCTTCTGTTTGGGCAGATCTTCTGGGTCCTTTCCTCTCAGCATCTTGTTTAGCCATTCATGGACAAATAATGCTTGGAATAGGAACAATGGAAACATTTTCTGCATAAAGTCTATGGTGGAATAGTAAATAGATCAAAAACCACCACATTTGGTATTTCTGCCCATCTGGATAAAAAAGGATAGATAGCCATAGTCATGGGTGTCAAACTTGGTCGTGTCATGTGAGGTATCATGACCCGTCAGAACATTTTTTGCCTTTGTGGAGCTGGTGTGGGTGTGACCTGCATGTGATGCATCTGGCCCGTGGGCCACCGGTTGTACACTCCTGCCACAGATGGATGGGAAAATCCACGACGTATACAATACATACAAAGTAAATCCCACACAACTGAAGTGATCCAGACAATTCCAATTGGGGCTTTTGTGTGCAAGTTTCAGTTATCTTCTGTGTAATGATTATTCTCATTAAGAAGGAATTCCTTACTTGCTTAGTTCGATTTATTTGTTTTGATGTAGGGAGGCTCTGAGTGTGGCCATTTGGAAGCCAGGAAAAACCTTTTGTATTATGACTCTTTTTGACTGCTTTATGCATTTGAAGGTTCAGCAAGAGAAGTTTCCGAATGTTGCAGAACCTCCGTCAACTTTACCCCTCTCCAGCCATGGGCTTCAAAGATTTTAGCAAGGGGTTCCCTGCCTGGTTGCTGGGTGGATGTGGCCATGGTGGATGTGTCCTAGTTTGCCTCCTGCACCATGGAAGGGAGGGTTTGCACTCCCCAGGATCTGGAGGCGCTCTGGAGGCCAGAAATGGGCACATTTTGGTCTCCCCCATTTTCTGATAAGCCGATTTTTCACTCTTACTGAGCCTCCATACACACCCTGCCCTTACCTGCATCCTAAACATGGGGACTCTTGGGAGGGGAGGGTATGAGGCGGGGTGGGTGGGGTGGGTGGAGCTAGCAAGAATGGGATTTGGAGATTTTCTGAACTGCACCGAATCTTATGTAGAGGTTCTCCTGAATCCCTGTGAACCCCCCACAGCCCACCCCTGCCCCTCTCACAAAATGACAATTTCTGACAACTCAGGTTCTTCTTGCTATATTTCAGTCATGCCTTCTATGGTAAATCTGTATTTGCTGAATTTCCCTTACTGAATCATTGCTTTCAGAGGGCATGGGCGTTGCCAAACAGATTTCTGTGTGAGGTCCATTTGTGACGTGGCCTGATTCATCAATCAACTTCAGGGAGATGGAATTTTATTTATTTTCCTATGTTCTAAATTGAAGTAACTAGTCCCTCAGTAAAAGAAACCAGAATGTTTCTCTCACTGATGAAGGTGAATAGAAGAGAGAGAATGAAGAGGGGTTCAAGGTTTTCTTGAAATTTGAGAGGAAAAAATAAATATTATTTTCTGTTATCCCAGATACTGAAAAATGTACCAACTGCCCAGATGATCAATATTCAACTGAGAACCGACTCCGATGTATCTCTAAACACATCACCTTCATGGCGTATGAGGAACTTCTGGCCATTATATTGGTCTCTTTTGCACTAGTCTTGTTCCTAACCACAGGTCTTGTTTTAATTGCATTTATTCAATACCGAGAAACTCCCATTGTCAAAGCCAACAACCGGGACCTCTCCTACATTCTCCTTGTCTCTCTCCTGCTTTGCTTCTTGTCTCCTCTTCTCTTCATTGGACAACCAAGAAAAGCTACCTGTCTTCTCCGACAAACAGTGTTCAGCATTGTCTTCTCAGTAGCCGTGTCTTCTTTGTTAGCCAAAACAATCACAGTGGTATTGGCCTTCCTGGCAACAAAACCAGGAAACCGAGTGAAAAGATGGCTGAAGAAGAGCTTGGCCAATTCCATCATCCTTTCTTGTTCTGGTGTTCAGTTTTTCATTTGTGCCCTTTGGCTGGGAGTTTCTGCTCCATTCCCTGATTCTGATCTGCACTCCCAGCCTGGAGAGATCATCCTTCAATGCAATGAAGGTTCTGTCGCCATGTTTTATGTTGTCCTTGGCTACATGGGTTTCCTAGCTGCTGTTTGTTTCACAGTGGCTTTCCTAGCCAGAAATCTACCTGGGGCTTTCAATGAAGCGAAGCTGATCACCTTCAGCATGCTGGTCTTCTGCAGTGTCTGGATCTCCTTCCTGCCCACCTACCTGAGCACCAAAGGGAAATACATGGTGGCTGTGCAGGTCTTCTCTATCTTGGCCTCTGGTGCTGGGCTTCTGGGCTGCATCTTCTTCCCCAAGTGCTATATTATCCTCCTGCGACCAGAGCTAAACACTAAGGAACATTTAGTGATAAAAATAGGAAACTGATAATGAAATTGTTTCTTAGATTTATATCATTTCATTTCTTATTGCAATTATTATTGGTTTGTATGTTTCCTTTTCATGTGTTCCTTAAATAAGCAATTGGGCTTATTTAAAACCAAATGAAATAAAAATATGAAGTATAAGATTAATCAAATGAAAATCCAAAATAATCTCAAACATGAAATAAATGAATCAATAATTAATATTTGTGTTTGTCCTCTTTTTCTTCAGAATTCTTAGATTAGCTAATATTTGGGTTAAGCAATATATCAAGAGAAGGCAAATGGGAGCCATATCCTGGGCTTTGCAGTATTCTCAGCAGACATCTTGAAAGTTAGTTAGGAATATCTCAACATCATCTCTTTCACAGTTCTTTTTGAATTGTTCTTTTCATACCACTGAGGTTTGGGTAGTGCCCTAACTGGTTTTGGTGCTCCTTCTCTTTCTCAGGATGTGCCTTTTCTCAGCAATTAATTGAACTCTAGATCAAGCCATCCTCATCATGGCTTCTCTCTCAGCTTCTAATTCCAGTTTCTTGGAAGGAGATGCTCCACAGTCTTTTTGAGTTCCGGTGAGGAGTGTCCTATTGGAGATACTTTTATATACTGAGCTTTTATGAGAAGGTTTGCTTAACATTTCTCTTTGCTCCATTTCTAGGAGATGCTCAGTTTAAATAGGAAGAACCTGTGGTGTTTCCATGTTGTGAGAATTCTTTGAATAGAAAAAGTCATTCAAATTTTGCCCGGATATCTGACTGATTGAGAAACTGTGCCCAACTCATGATGTCAAGATCAAGAGCCATCTCTCCACTCTCATCCAGATATAATCCATCCAAGGAGTTATTGTAAAGCTACGAATTTTGCAGGAGAAGATGAAGCTAAAACAAGAGAGATGAGGAGAAAATTCAAAAAATAGAGCATGGATTTTGAGGGGATAATTCTGTACAGTTCCAGTATTCCAGGTCGGCGGAGCTGCAGCCGGTGCAGCTGGATTGTATTTGCACTAGTGCCTCCCAGTTTTATTTTATTTTATCAATTTTTAGTACTCCTACTCGATTCTTTTTTATTTAATTAACTTTTTTTGGTGGAGATAACAGCATAGAACATAAAGAAACAAAAACTTTTGTTGCTGCCGAAGAATTAAATAAGCATGGGAAAAAGAAAGAAATGCCATGGCACCAGACCAGGATCTCTCCCTCCAGTGAAGACAGCAAAACAACCAAGAATTGAGGAGCTCTTTGTTGGCAAGAGATCTGTAAGTAAAACTACCCCCCCCCCCCAATCTCCAACAATCTGGAGAGATTAGAACAGGACCGGCAAAAAGATATGGCAAATCAGCATTTACTAGACTTCTCTGATCTGGTGGAGGGGGAACAAAATGAATGCCAGCTCTTATCACAAACAACTAGTCCAACAACTTCCTTTATGGAGTCTAAGTTAAAGACTAAAAAGGCAAAGAACAACCAGATAATTTAGAGTATGGAGAGTTTACCCTGGGAAAATTCGACCGAGTTTATGGCAAAGCAATGCCTTCTCACAGCGCAAATGGTGGTTTCAATATTTGAACAATTAATTGCCATCCAACATGATGTAGAGTCATTGAAAAAAGATTTAGCTGTTTTTCTTCAAATGCAATATCGGGCCCCAAGAACTCCCACTAAAGTTCTGGCAGAAGATTTGATTAACTCCCATTCGCAGGATAAGGAAAAGGAAATAGAACAAAGAGCCAGAGAAACAGTTAAAGGGACAGATAAAAGGAGGCAGTCCTCTCAAAAAAACAGTCCCCCCCCAGACAAGACATCGAGAGGAAAAGGTATCAATAAAGAAGAAATCAGGAAAGAATCCCTCCCTCAATTACAACAATCACATCGCTTGCTGCAAACACAAAGGATGGCTTTTAGAATCCATTTGAATTGACTTAATTATGGACGTTGGAATTCCAGAAGTGCAATATTAAATTCCCTAAGCCAGCTTCTTCACTGTCACAGGGGCATGATTGATCTCCGTGCTGTGGAGTGGTTACCTGAGGCCCCAAATTGGAAGCGGATCCTTCTGTCTTTCAAACAGCCCACCATACCACAGATGTTATTCAAGATGAAGGCATTTTTAGCCTCCTTCCAAATCTTTCCCATCAGAGTCTTTGGTGAGGAAAGGGTTATCCCGTTAATAACTAACATGCGAGCATCCAATGCGAATGACACCACCTCATTTTCAACCTTGGAAAAGAAAGAGAATGATAGTGGGAGTCAACCAGACTTGCCCGGAGAAGAGATACTTAACAGCACAGAAGCTGGCCTCATTAACACTTTTGGTGCTCTCCCAAGGAAAGAACAAGACAATATATTATTCAAGCTAGAAAATTTAAAGAAATCCTTATTGGTCATAATGGACACAGCAGAGCCACTTATAGACCTGGTTTCCCCAATAATTGAGCCTCTCACTTCCCCCCCAGAGCACAAGAGATTGAATGAATTCAAGATCATAGAAAATAGAAGCCAAGACCCAAAGGGGGTATTAGGGACCCCAATAGGGATGGAGATGTTTTCATCCCTGTGTGAAAATTCCATGACTCCTTCATCACCGCCAGCTCCAAACCAAGATACTGAGAGTCGACTCACAAAAAAGCCACCACTGCAAAGAATGAAAGATGACCTAATAACGTCTTGCCCTACAACCAGAGAAGAGGCTTTGGAATGGCAAGCTCTGCTAGCTGGTGCTAAAACCTCTTACCCTGAACAATTTCTCAAGAGTCTACACATGACCTAGATGGGTCCCCCCTATTTTTAAAGAAGACCAATTCAGTGTGCGATGACACCTCAATCCATGGTAACAACCAGACAACTTCCCTTTGTATAAATCAAGTTTCCTGATGAGCTCCAAAAGTTGACCCACTCTCCCTTATAACTTGGAATATAGCAGGTTGGTCCGTCCCATCAAAAGACCAACTCTTTTTTGACTATATATCACAATTTGACATCCTCTTCATGCAGGAAACCTGGGCCTCCACAGAGATTCAGTTAGATGGCTATTGGGTCAACTCAATTCTGACTATCCCAAGCAAGGTGGGGGGGAGAGCTAAAGGAGGTATTGTGACATTAGTTAATACATCCTTGCATTTTAAATGTGTACCACTGCCACCTTTTCAGTCATGGGTTGTAACTACATTACTCTTATTTAAACAGGTGGAGATTTTGCTTTTCAATATCTATATTCCTCCACTTAATAAGAATAATGTGATTAACAAGATCTGGGACAGCATAGAAGATTTTATTCTTGGCTGTTCAGGCAAATTCCCCAAAGCTGCAATAATTATAGGGGGGGGACGGACTTAAACGCTAGGATGGGTCCAAATGATCAAGCATTATATAAGCAGTTTAAGATTCACTATGATGAAAATGTAACAGATGAATCTTTGCATGCCAGACAATTTAAAGACCCTAAAGCTAATCGGGCAGGCTTATGTGTAAGACAAATGACTGAATATTTGGATCTGTGTATCCTTAATGGGTCCTCATGGGGCGATTTCGCAGCAGAATATACTTACCGGGGAGCAGGAAGAAAATCCAGTTGACTACTGGATAATATCATATGACTTCCTGAAGTTCTTACAGAAGATAGAGGTAGACTCGCGATTGGAAAGTGATCATAATACAATACTCCTTACTCTCACATTGCACCAGAATTCTCTAAGGGCAGGCACAGCCTACCTACCCAGGTTAGAAACTCAAAATACCCAGGTAAAAATTAAATGGAATGAGAAAAATGCTAAGGAAGTTACCAAATGGATGTTAGCCCCTGAAACCATAGAGTTACGTACATCTCTACTAAGAAATAACTGTGGAGAATCTTACCTAGAGGGACTTGAATCCTTAATTGTAAACTTGAATTTGGTTCTCAGTAACAGATCACTAGCTCACCCCAAAATGCTAGTTTCAAAAAACAAAAAATGGTTTGATAGAGATTGCGTTCAACTAAAAAAGATATATAATGAAAAATACAAGAAAAGTAAAGGTGCCCCCTCCAAGGAGCACACTTACTACTTAAAGCAGCTGAAAACACAATATAAGAACCTTCTAAAAGAAAAGAAAAGTGCGGCCTGAAGGAGTCTTGGCATAGACTAATTACGGCAGTCAGGACAAAAAAATCATCCCTTTTTTAGTATATCACCAGGGGACTGGGAAAACCTCCCCTACCTCCTACAAATCAGGTTCCAATTCATGCCTGGGAAGAGTACTTTAGGGAGCTTTATACAGATCCTGACTATGTAACCAAGGAGAGCCAAGCTAGTTTGGACCACACTCCTCACTGGCCCCCCGTTACACCAGAAGAGATATGCCTGTTGATTGGAGCCTTAAAGGCTAATAAGGCACCTGGAGCTGATAATGTCCTGCCAGAAATAATTAAAAAGAACACCAGTTGGTGGGCTCCACTTCTAGCATCACTGTTTACATTTATAGACAATACAGGCCATATGCCTAGAGATTGGGGACTAGCAATTATCATACCAATTTATTAAAAAGGGAATAGAAATGACCCAGGCAACTACAGACCCATTAGTCTTCTAAGCGCTATTAGTAAACTGTATGCCAAACACCTAAATTATAAACTTCAAGATTGGCTAATTTCAGGGGGGATAATCAAAGACGAACAAGCCGGTTTTAGAGAAGGAAGATCGACGGTGGATCATATCTTGGTACTCCACCATTTAGTTCAAAAATACACACATAAAAAAAATCCTCTCTTTCTGTGGCCTTCCTGGATTTTAAACAGGCCTTCGATTCAATATCCAGGATCACCCTCTGGGAGAAGTTAAAATGCACCACTATCGATAAACGCCTCCTCTTCCTCATACAAAAATTGTATGCCAATTCCACCCTGAAAGTGAGGTGCAATCCCCAAGGGAGTTTAACCGGCTCAGTAAGGGTACAAAAAGGGGTACGGCAGGGTTGCATCCTGTCCCCCTCCCTCTTCAACTTCTATATTAATCCCCTGACTGATCTTTTACAGAACCCTGATTTCCATCCTCCTAAGCTAGCACAACGCAAAGTGCCAATTCTCTTATATGCTGATGACGCCGCTATCATTTCACAAACCCCCATAGGACTGAAGAGAGCAATTAGGGCAATACTCGGCTATTGCAGGCAAAACAAGCTGGTCCTTAACTTCGATAAATCAAAAATTTTAGTTTTTCCTAAAAGACCAAGCCAATACTCCTGACAAATAGAAGGATATAGTTTGGAACAGGTTAGAACATTTAGATACCTTGGTGTGGTTTTCCACTCGCTAGGGACATGGAAGGCACATCTGGATCACACATTGCAAGTAGCCATCAGGTCCTCAAATGCAGTCAAACATTTCTTTTATACAGGTGGAGGTCAGTTAGTACCTGCTGGCTTAAAACTTTTTGAGGCCAAAACATTGGCACAAATTCTTTACGGGGCACAAACAGGAATCCTTGCAAAGAGAGACTTGTTAGAAACCATTCAAACAAAATTCCTGCGAGCCATCTTAGCTGCTCCCAATGGAACTCCAAATGCCCAGTTAAGAATTGAGACAGGCATGCCTCAAATTCAAGTAAGAGCCTGGAAAATGATGGTCATTTATTGGCTTAAAATGCATTTCTTTCCAGAGGGACTGTCCCCACTAGTGTTGACTGACAATTTCCCTTCCCCCTGGAAACAAGCAATTGATCACAAGCTAGGCTCTTATGGGCTTTCACCATTATTCTTAATGTCCCTAGGCTTTGAGCAAGCAAAGCAAGTAGTAATCAATAGAATGAGGGACATGGAGTTCCAAGAAGAACTAAATAGGTTGCCTTTCCACAGCAGGGATAGAATCAAACAGGGTGTGTGGGAATCGGCAAGATATCTAAGTGACCTGATCTCTCCAAAACAAAGAATAGCTTTCTTCAGAGCCAGATTTAACATTCTTCCTTCAGCACTCCTCCAGGGCAGGTATAAGAGAACACCTATAGCCGTTTGTATATGTGGTAAAGGAAAAGTGGAAGATAATTTACATGTACTATTATACTGTGAGCTATACAGAGCTTGTAGGTCTGCATATATTCTCCCCTTATTAGAGAGATTGCCAGGGAGGGCAGACAATTTTTATCTAGGCTTTCTCCTCCAGGACACTAACCTGGTTACCACGTATGCAGTGGCAAAGTTCTGTGCTGCTGCAATGTCCATAAGAAAAAAATTGGCTACAGTATAGTACCATCTTGTACCAATTATCTGGACATACCTTTAACAATCTTTGGACCATAATGTTATTATCCACTTTTAATGTAAATATTTTAATTATATTTTAATGTTAGTATTTTTAATATAGTGTAAAGACAAATGTACATTGCTGGTCTTTGACCGTAATAAAGATCTTATTGTTATTGTCCCAGTATTCCGTATCTATAATTACAGCAATGCTTATATTAGTAGGGATTTCTGTATGGTCCAAGGATGCTGTTAGGAATATAATCTAATAGTTGGTTGACAATATATAAATCATGTAACATTGTTGTACCTGTTTCTTTAAATCTTACTGTAAAATGTGATTGGTTGCTGTTTTCCTCAATCAGGCATAAGAGCGAGCCAGAATGACTGTTAGCTCTCTGTTTGTTAGATGCTGGGCTGCTCTGATCTTAGTGTTATTGGAAGCTGGCTGTGACAAAGTGCCATGAGCTATTGTAAGTTTTGCAACTGCTAGGAAACTTTGAGTACCGAACTGATTATATGATACTGGACTATGTTATTTGGATTATCCCTTAACTGAAAGACATTGATGACTGACTGTCTTATCCGTGTATGACTTGGACTGTTTGATGGACTCTGATACCTCTACTTCCCCAAAAGTAAAAGCCTATTTAAACTGCAGTGTCTCTGTATCTGGTTTGTATGTTCTCCAACACAACTCTCACAATGCTTGTCTGAAAGTACTCACTCTTCCAACGGGGAGCTTACTTAACACTTGCAATTAATCTAATCAACAAAATACATAACGTAACAATAATAAAGAAAAAAAACCTTAAAGGACATATAAAGTTTATGAAATTCATGTATTATGTATTGAGGCTGAAAAATATTGCCAGACTCTCTTACTATAGTTATTACAATAAAAGCAGTCTTGAAATCAACTATATTGGTTTCTTAGTCTTGTCTACCTCATAGGGCAGACCTTAATCTTGCAAGTTCCAATATGCTTCCACCTTCTAGGGCTAATGATATAATGCATATAATGTCAGGGTTCCAAGTAATACCCCTAATGAGAGAAGACTCAGAGGCTTGAGGTTCCTCGAAGTTCCATTTTATTAGAGATGTCATGTTGGCACATTTGGGAAACCTCGAATCTGAAAGCTTCCAGGTTTTCCCCACCCAAATTTCAAGTCCCTGCCCAGCACCTACATGTCCATCACATGGTCCAATCAAGCACTGTTCCAACTGGAGATGCCTCCCAGTTACTCTGCTCCAGGTGCAGGGCAGGATGACCCTCTGTGTAAGGAATGTTATTTTGACTACATCTGCTCTACTCTATCTAATCCACCCTCACATTTTCCCACAGCATAAAATGTGGCAGGTCTGAAGGCCCAATGCAAAAGGTGGCTTCAAGGCCTGACAGTAGCCTTGAAATCAACTATATTGGTTTAATCTTGCAAGTTCCAATATGCTTCCACCTTCTCTCATGTTATCTTTATGTACACTAGGGAAGGGCTAATGGTATCATGCATATAAGAGAGGGAAAGGACCCATGTTACCAATGATGTTTACACAGAGCTAGCCCAGAACTGTAAATAGGGTATCAGGAAAGCTAAATCTCTGAATAAAATGCTAAACTCCAGAGATAAGTTTAAGGTAAATATTCCCCTCACATATATGTGCTAGTCATTCCCGACTCTAGGGGTGGTGCTCATCTCCGTTTCAAGGCCAAAGAGCCAGCACCATCCGAAGATGTCTCTGTGGTCATGTAGCCAGCATGACTTAACACTGAAGGTGCACGAAATGCTGTTACCTTTCCACCAAAGGTGGTTCCTATTTTTCTATTTGAATTTTTATGTGCTTTCGAACTGCTAGTTTGGCAGAAGCTGTGACAAGTAATGGGAGCTCACTCCATTACGTGGCACAAGGGATTCAAACTGCCACTCTGCCGACCTTTCTGATCGAACAGCTCAGCATCTTAGCTGGTGAACCACTGTGTCCCTGAGTTAAGTTTAAATTAAACAAAAATAAGAATGCCACCAGAGGATTACACAGAGAGACTAACTGCCATGGCTGTAAATGCTGAACAGCCAAACTATCTTTATCATCCTTCCTTTTCTTCTTGGATCTGGATGAATATGCAACATTTAAGACCCTGACCACAGTCCAGATGGAGCAATATGTGATGTAGCTGTCCAGAGACAGGATTCCTTCTTTCTGCTCTTGGGGCAGAGCTTCTACATCCTTATTCTCTGGGCATCTTGTCCACCCTTTCACAGATAAGCCATGCTTGGAATATGAGCAGTGAAATGCTTTCTGTATTTCTGGATTAAGAAGGAAATATAGCCATAGATGGATGGAATAATTGATGCCGTATACTGTAAATGTGAAATCCCACAAGGCTGAAGTGATCCAGAGCTTTCCAACTTTGGGTTTTGCAAAAGTTTCAAGGATCCTCTGAGTAATGAATATTCCTCTAATGAAGGACTCAATCTCCACATAGTAAACAAAGACATTGACTTGTCTCCATTTGTATAATTGAAAATCATCAATATGTATCTGAGTGGCAGCTACAGGGATGCTTTGGGATAAAACAACACAAATTCCATTCCTGACAAGCAGAGGAGAAAAACTTCTCATGAACCTCTCTCCACCATCAGAGTCTGGAGCAATCAGACCAACCAACATCCATCCAAAATGCTGGAGCAGTTTGGTAATCACGGGATAGTGAACTCCTTCTTTGGGGACATTTCGATAGAAAAAAGGGGAAAGTATTTTGTCATTCAGAGTCTGTGAAACAGGAACATAACTGATTTGAAAAGGGGGAAAAATCATTTGTTGAGTCAAATTGAAGCTCAGATATTATTAGCGCTTGAAGTCTAAAGTAACAATCCTAGTCTAATATGCTAGAGCAGTGATGGATAACCTTCTCCGGACCGAGTGCCCAAAGCACATGCATGCCTGAACCCCCAAAATGTAATGTGAGATCCCCCTTGCCCCCTGCCCCCCATGTGTGTGTGCGTGACTCCCCATGTGTGCCCTGCCCCCTCACATGCACCTGCAAGCCAGTGCAGGTCCAATCAGAACCCAGCCAAGCTCCCACCCAATCAGCTCAAACCCCCACTGGCAGTTAAAAGGAAGAAACAGCCGAGATCTCACATTGCTCCTGGAAGCACGAAGCCTGAAGATGACGAATGAGATTTTGTCGAAACGTCGCCAAGACACCTCCAATTTTACGCGGGAAAAAATCCGAATAACCAAAGACCTACATACTAACACCCATGAAAACCTCAGAAAA
>NC_045542.1:164831273-164835383 GCF_009769535.1 Thamnophis elegans | reverse complement strand
ATGGTTAAAATAGTATCACACTGAAGACAGAGAATGAGAGAGAGAGAGAGAGAGAGAGAGAGAGAGAGAGAGAGAGAGAGAGAGCAAAATTAGAGAAATAAAGGATTTCACCCCATGTAAGAAAGAAAGGGAGGGAAGGGACCCCATGCTCCACTGCCACTCTCTTCCACACATAGGGCACTGAGGGGGAAAAGCAGAGCCCAGGCTCTTCACATTGCCCATAGAAAAGGCCCAGAAAGGAGGAGGAAATCACTTTACCCACTTACTTTGCAAAGAGATTAATGTGGATTATTGGCTTTGGAGTTGAATTTTAAGGGGAGGCATCCAATGGGGGTTTGTGAAACTCCAGTTTCCCTTTGTTTGTTTCCAGGAAAGGCTGCTGTCTGGGTGAAGCCATGCAGGGCCTTGGTCTCCAAAGAGGGATCCAGCATTGCTGGGGAGGAGAAGGCAAGGGGGGTCCTCCTAGAGGGACCCTCTGGGACTCTGAGAAAGGGGAATCCTGGGGGTCCCTCCTGGCCCCTGAAGACTCTCTGGCCGGGCTCTCCTGGGCAGCCACTCGTCGCACTTGCCCAAGAGCCTCCACTGGAGGAGAACCTCTCCAGGGCAGCCATTTCTAGGTGGGGGAGGGGAAGGGCTCTTCCAGGACTTCAGCCTCCCCTCCTGCATTTCTCTGAGTTCTTTTTTCTTCTTTTTCTCATCACACTTAAAACCTTTTAATTTCATCCTATTTGAAATTCTCTCCCCTCCCCCACCTTTATCATTGTCGGTTCAATGTATTTATTTTAAATCCCTCTCCCCCCCCCCATCTTTATTTATTCAACCTCTTCTCCATGAGGGTGATTGGTGGCTGAGCTGCCAGGCAACCATTGTCTCTTCCCCTCTTCATTTATTGGCTGCTGCTGGGTTGCCATGATGACAGGAGCAGGGCAGGAACCGAGGCAGCCACTAGGGAGAGAGAGGGGCGGAGCTTCTCTCTTCCCTCAGAACTGGAGGATCTGAAGGGGAAATCTCTTATAGGGAAACTCTGATCAGAGGCAGCCCTGAGTAGGAAAAACATGAAAGAATATTCAAAAATATTTTTAAAATGAAGGGAAAATTAAAGATCTTGGGAGAAGGAAAATGAGAAATGGGAACTAAAATGAGATAAAAAGGTATGAGATGCAGTGAAATTGGATATAGTCAAACCAAATGAAAGGCTTGGGAAGAGTCTTGGAGACAGTGGAGGCTTTCAATTTATTTGACTACCAGTTTCCACTTGAGCGTGTGACACTGTTGTGCATGCGCAGAAGGACCTGGGCGGTGGGCAGAACATCCAACTGCCACCACTACTGATTCACCCAAAATGGCAGAAACCAACCTCTGCTTGGAGAGCATCTAGTCTCATCTTTCTCGGACTCAGTGACTGTAAGAAGCTGTGGACCAACTCCCAGGATTCTTCAGCCAGCATGGAGTTGAAGTCCACACTTTTAAAAGTGGCTGAGATTTGAAAATCCTGTTCCAGAGATAAATATAAACCAGAGGCTGGCTGTCTCCCCTCCCAGCTCTGCCTGCTGTAAGCTTAGCAGGTGTCTTCAAGGTTAATTAGGGAGGTCTGAAGCTCATCTCTTTCATGACCCTTTATGAATTGACATTTCCATTCCTTCAAGCTACAGGTTCTACTGGGGAGAAGACATTTGGGGAAGATGCCATGGTGTTACAACTTCAACGTCTCTCACTGGTGTTGGTGCTCCTTCTCTGTCTCCTGATGGGCTCTTTCTCAGCAACCTCCCTTCATTTCAGCTCCAGATCAAGTTCCACCTTCTTCATGGCTTTCTCTCTTAGCTTCCATTCCAGCTTCTCTTGGCTGAGGGGCTGAACAGACTTTCTGATTTCTAGTGAGGAATTTCCAATAGGATTCATTTGTTTATAGCCTGTAACTGCCTTAGAACTGGAATCCCAAATGTCCACATTTTATACAGTTAAAAGGAAAATTTCCCCTCAAATTTATTTTAAAAGCAAATATGTGTCTTCAGTCCAAAATAAACCTAAATAAAACCTAAATCAACCTAAACCTCCATATGCTTCAACAAAAAAGCTGATGTGTTTTTATATTATTTAGATATTTAAATGCAGATGGTGCCATTCCCAAAGACTCTGCAGGCTTCACAGAGTCAAACATTAGCCACAAGAAAAGTGGAGTGAGCAATTGCAAATAAAAAAATGGCAAGGATAACAACACCAGGATAGGAATGAAAAAAGGAACCCACATAATCCAGTGAAGCTCATCAGTCATGTTGTCAATGTCCAGGGTGGGGTGAGGGGCTGTGAATCATTCAGGGAAGAGCCTCTCTACAAGGGAGATGGGGGATTAAGAACTTGGATAAATAAACAATAAGCAAACAAAACTTGTCCAATTCCTTAGGAGTCACCAGATCAAACATGTCTGGGATCACACCACCAGGCCATGCCCCTTGCGTCTTGACTTTCCCTGTCCAGATCAGCACAAATCTCAATAATTTTATCCTCCAGATAGCCAGAATAAATCTCCCTGAGGCTGAGCAGATGTTCTGAGTGGATCTTCCTAACCAATAAGAAGCTCACCCTAGATAAAGCTATTGTATTACTATTAGCAGAGATAATTAGGGTGGAAAAAAACTGGTGTTTCATGGCCCATATCTCCATGAAATTTGAAAGGATTGTCCTATCAGAGTCCCTTCATGTTTTCCTTCAGTCCTTCAAGTCTTTTTTTCTACCCCAAATTATAGTCAAGGATTACCACATGGGGGATGTGATCTCAGGCCCAATCCACCTGCCCATTCCAGGTAGTAGCTAAGAACTTACCTGGATTCACAAATCCAATGAAAGAAAACTTCTTATGCATAAAACTGGCATTCAAAAGCAATAATCAGAACATGGTAGGTAGGTACTGAGAGTAGAAGCCAGAGAGTGGGATAAGCTTGAAGTAACAGATCAGATCTCAAAATGTATGGCCCACCTTCCATCTGTCACTCTCAGAATGGTCATAACTATTGCAACAGCTCCCCTCTCTCATTCAAAGCATGTCAACTCTTATAGGCCAAGGTGTAGGTGTCAATATCCCTTCCTCCAGGTAAGAGAAATTATCCCCACAATTCTATACCCAGATATGTCAGGAGCACAGGGATTACCAAGCACTTCTCAGTCTTTGGGGATATGTTTACACACAGTCTCAGAGATGGGCTCCATCACACAAAGTCTGTCTTCAAAAAAAAGAAAAATCACCCAGAACCCCCAAACCAGCTTCTGGGTTAATGTATCCAGAAATCTGGTCATATCATTCACCCTACTATGGACACTGCTGCCATCACAGCTTCACACCTCACAGCCGAGAGTTTACTTAATAAGCTAAGATGCTTGAAAGTATAGAGGATCTCAGCATCTTACATCAATGTGGAAGAATAATAAGAGAGTTTCAAGGAAATAAAATAACAACTTCTATCCACTGTATAACTTTCTCCCTATTTACCAAATGGCACAATCCATAGGTGGTCATATTCTTGTCTCTTAGTCAGCTGTCATACAAAAATTAATATTTCTAGAAGAGATGAGAAATAAATTTCTCTTCAGGCACAACCAATTTTAAAATTGGCCAAATTTAGGATTGATATATGAAATCTAATAGAAAATAAAACAATAGGCCCCATTCTTAACACTAGGCAGGATTCAAGGTCAATGTTTGCTTTCTTGGTATTAGAAGACAGGAAGCTCAACCTAGAGCAGGGCTGCCAAACTTGAGGCCCTTGTGATATGTCATGATGCTATGACTACATGAATTTGACATCCCTGACCTAGAATGTCACCAAAAATTCTGAGGGGTCTTCCCCAGAACACACTGGGAGACATGACACCACATGGAAGGACAACAAAAGTCAATTCCCTGAGTATTGAACTTTCTTCCTCCAGCATCACTGTCTGGACTTCTTGTGGTGTTTCTGTGACTTGTCTCTAACATGCATTTCTCACACAGCTCCTCTGCACTTGGAGCTCTGATGCAATTCAGAATCCTCAGAGGAGAAGTTGCTTCTCATTGTAAATATCTCCATCTTTGTCTTTGAGACATCTTAAGCCTCTTCTCCATGGGTGTAAACATCA